>NC_057805.1:1988838-2022091 GCF_018294505.1 Triticum aestivum
TCCTCCTCGGCGCCGTCGCCTACGTCCGTCGCCGCCTCGTCCTCATCACCGGCGCCGTCCTCGACCTCCTCCTCAACCGCGGCTCCACCGAGCCTCGCCGGTGTTCCCCTGCAACGGGGGTGAGCCGCCGCCCGTCCTCCTCTTCCCTCCTCCTCTTTCCCCTGTGTTCACCGCGCCGCCCGTCGTGCCCCTCGCCGCGCGCACGCGCACCACCGCACTAGGCGCCACGCGCGCCTCCCCCTGCTCTGGTCGCCGAGGCCCGTGCCCGCCGTGGCCTCGCCCCGCGCCGTCGCCTCTCACTCCTCGCACCCGCTCGCTCCGGCCTACTCCTACTGTCCCTCGCTCTGCCCTGCCTCCGGCCGCGGCCAAGCCAGCGGCCGCAGCCTGCCGCTCGCCCCTCCCCTTGCGCGCCCCATGCCCGCACCACCATCGCCGCCGCCACCCAAGCCCCGCCGCCGCAGAAAACGCCACCGCCACAGCCGGACGCGCCGCACTGCGGCCATCCCAGGGAGCCCACCCGCGCGACGAACGGCCCCCTGTGCGCCGTTTCCGGCGAGGTCCAGCACCGCCGCCGCTCTGTAGCTCGTCGCGGGCGCTAATCCGGTGACGTCGCTATCATTAGCCAGTAATTTCCCCCTAATCACTCACTGACGCCAGGGGCCCACCAGCTAAACTAACCCTGTTTAAAAATAAACCTATGAATAAACTGGTGTATGACATGTGGGCCCTGCCAGCTAATTAGGGGAATTTTAAAATATATACCTGCTAAATACATGTGTCACTGTCAGGTGGTCCCCACCTGCTAGTTGACTGGTCAATGTTGACCTACTGACCGCTACGTCAGCACCCTCGGGTCCACTTGTCAGCCTCCGCTGACTGGGTGCTGACTGGGTAGTTGACTTAGTCAACTGTCCCCACCTGTCGGCCTCAGGTGCACACTTCTGGGTACACTTCTGGGTGTATCTAGCAATTAACCTTATTATTTTTGGATTTAATAAGTCTGTTAAATTAAAAAAAAAGAATTAAAGAAAATTATATAAATAATAATAAATAATAAATAAATAAAAAATAATATTAATAATAATAATAACTTAATTAATAAAAATTAATAAACAAATAAAAATATAAATAAAAATAAAAATAAAAGTAATTAATTAATTAGTTAATTAACCCTATTAGATTAATCTAATTTAATTAATTAGTTTAATTAATAGTTAATTAATTAGTTAACCCTAATTACCCTAATCAGTCTATGACATGTGGGACCCACGTGTCAGATGACTACTGACGTCAGCATGATGTCATGCTGCTGTCATCACAACGCTGTTGTGGATAAGGTTGAATTAAATGATTAATTAAAATTCAGAAAATGATTAAATCTTTAGAAAATCATATAAAATAATCCGTAACCCGGATGGAAATACTTTGTACATGAAAGTTGCTCAGAACGACGAGACGAATCCGGATACGCAGCCCGTTCGTCCACCACACATCCCTAACCTATTGAACCTGCAACATTTCACCTCCGGATCGTCTGTCCGAAAACGTGAAACACCGGGGATATTTTCCCGGATGTTTCCCCCCTTCACCGGTATCACCTCATACCGCGTTAGAACACGTCTAGCTCAGCCTGTTGTCTTGTTATGCACTTGCTTGCTATGTATTTACTGTTTCTCCCCCCCTCTTCTCTTCGGTAGACCCCGTGACGATGCTGATGCCCCTGTGGTCGACTACGTCACCGACGACCCTCCTTGTCTGAGCAACCAGGCAAGCCCCCCCCTTGATCACCAGATATCGCCTATTCTTCTCTATACTGCTTGCATTAGAGTAGTGTAGCATGTTACTACTTTTCGATATCCTATCCTGATGCATAGCCTATCCTTGCTACTACTGTTGTTGCCTTTACCTGCAATCCTACATGCTTAGTCTAGGATGCTAGATTTCCATCAGTGGCCCTACATTCTTGTCCGTCTGCTGTGCTATACTATCGGGCCGTGACCACCTGGGCGGTGATCACGGGCATATACTTATATACTATATACATGACACATGTGATGACTAAAGTCGGGTCGGCTCGTAGGAGTACCCGCAAGTGGATCTTTGTGGCGGAGCGACAGGGCAGGTTGAGACCGCCTAGGTGAGAGGTGGGCCTGGCCCTGGTCGGCGTTCGCGGATACTTAATCCATTTAACAAGATCTTGGTATTTGATCTGAGTCTGGCCATTTGGTCTATACGCACTAACCATCTACGTGGGAGTAGTTATGGGTATCCCGACGTCGTGGTATCAGCCGAAGCTCTTTTGACGTCAGCGACTGAGTGGCGCGCGCCGGATTGGACTGGAACGCCACTAGGCTAGGTCTGCTTCCGGCCGCGTACGCAACGTGCAGGTGTGCATAGGGCGATGGGCCCAGACCCCTGCGCGCATAGGTTTAGACCGGCGTGCTGGCCTCTCTGTTGAGCCTAGGTGGGGCTGCGACGTGTTGATCTACAAGGCCGGGCATGACCCAGGAAAGTGTGTCCGGCCAATTGGGATCGAGCGTGCTGGGTTATGTGGTGCACCCCTGCAGGGAAGTTTATCTATTCGAATAGCCGTGTCCCTCGGTGAAAGGACGACCCGGAGTTGTACCTTGAGCTTATGACAACTAGAACTGGATACTGAATAAAATACACCCTTCCAAGTGCCAGATACAACCCGGTGATCGCTCTCTAACAGGGCGACGAGGAGGGGATCGCCGGGTAGGATTATGCTATGCGATGCTACTTGGAGGACTTCAATCTACTCTCTTCTTCATGCTGCAAGATGGAGATGTCCAGAAGCGTAGTCTTCGACAGGACTAGCTTTCCCCCTCTTATTCTGGCATTCTGCAGTTCAGTCCACTGATATGCCCCTTTACACAAATACCCATGCATATGTAGTGTAGCTCCTTGCTTGCGAGTACTTTGGATGAGTACTCACGGTTGCTTTTCTCCCTCTTTTCCCCTTTCTATACCGGATTGTCGCAATCAGATGCTGGAGTTCAGGAGCCAGACGCCACCGTCGACGACGACACCTACGACACTGGAGGTGCCTACTACTACGTGCAGGCCGCTCACGACGACCAGGAGTAGTTAGGAGGTCCCAGGCAGGAGGCCTTGCCTTTTTGATCGTTGCTACTTTTGTGCTAGCCTTCTTACGGCAAACTTGTTTAACTTATGTCTGTACTCAGATATTGTTGCTTCCGGTGACTCGTCTATGATCGAGCAATTGTATTCGAGCCCTCGAGGCCCCTGGCTTGTATTATGATGCTTGTATGACTTATTTATGTTGTAGAGTTGTGTTGTGATATCTTCCCGTGAGTCCCTGATCGTGATCGTAGACATTTGCGTGCATGATTAGTGTACGGTCAAATCGGGGGCGCCACACACGGACTACCCTCGAATCATGAAATGGTGGAAATGATTTCGGAATATGTCAATGACGCTTCATTAATAAGTTTTCAGTTTTCAATGAAATGAAAATCTACAGTGATGGATCAAAAGGGAATAAAATTGGTGATGAAATAATATGATTACTAGTTATAAATTGTTATACGAGATCAATATGGTCGAACATACAACTTCCAAAGGTTGAAAGGAAGAAATGCTGATGGAATTTCTAAATGATGCTATTTAAGTAAGTTTCTTTTAAGTGAAACAAATATACTGTAACGGATCAAAAGTTTAAGTAAAGGTGATAAACATGAATAATTTATGTGGATAAGCTGTTCGACTTCCATACGGCGGTCGAGACTACTCTCGAAGAATGGAATGATGGAAAGGTTTTTATAATTTGTTGAATGTCCTATTTAAATGAGTTCTGAGTTTCAATGGAGGAGAAAATGTATAGTAATAAATTAAAAGGTTATGAAAAACTACTAAAAATTATGTGACTCCTATATTTATAAGTTATTGTTGGATTTTCAAATGGCGGCATACGCAATTTCGAAACAAGCAACGAATCAAGGCATCTATCACTTGTCGGTAATGCTATTTAAACAAGTATTCAGTTTCGCCAAAATAGAAAATCTACCATGATGGATCAAAACGGTTAAAAATTGTACCAAATTGTCTAATTTCAATAGGTAAGTTGCTATCTGAGGTGCATATAGATGCACGGACTACCCTCGAAGCACATGAAATGGTGGAAATGATTTCAGAATATGTCGATGACGCTTCATTAATAAGTTTTCAGTTTTCAACGAAATGAAAATCTATAGTGATGGATCAAAATGGGAACAAAATTGGTGATCAAATAAGATGATTACTAGTTATAAATTGTTATACGAGATCAATATGGTCGAACATACAACTTCCAAAGGTTGAAAGGAAGAAATGCTGATGGAATTTCTAAGTGATGCTAATTAAGTAAGTTTTTTTAAGCGAAAAAATATACGGTAACGGATCAAAAGTTTAAGTAAAGGTGCTAAACATGATTAATTTATGTGGATAAGCTGTTCGGCTTCCATACGGCGCTCGAGACTACAATCGAAGAATGGAATGATGGAAAGGTTGTTATAATGTGTCGAATGTCCTATCTAAATGAGTTCTGAGTTTCAATGGAGGAGAAAATGTAAAGTAATAAATCAAAAGGTTATCAAAAATCCTAAAAATTATGTGACTCCTACATATATAAGTTATCGTAGGATTTTCAAATGGCGGCATACGCAATTTCGAAACAAGAAACGAAGCAAGGCTTCTATCACTTGTCGGTAATCCTATTTAAACAAGTATTCAGTTTCGCCAAAATAGAAAATCTACCATGATGGATCAAACGGTTAAAAATTGTACCAAATTGTCTAATTTCTATAGGTAAGTTGCCATCTGAGGTGCATATAGATACACGGACTTCCCTCGAATCATGAAATGGTGGAAATGATTTCGGAATATGTCAATGACGCTTCATTAATAAGTTTTCAGTTTTCAACGTAATGAAAATCTATAGTGATGGATCAAAAGGGAATAAAATTGGTGATGAAATAATATGATTACTAGTTATAAATTGTTATACGAGATCAATATGGTCGAACATACAACTTCCAAAGGTTGAAAGGAAGAAATGCTAATGGAATTTCTAAATGATGCTATTTAAGTAAGTTTCTTTTAAACGAAAAAATATACGGTAACGGATAAAAAGTTTAAGTAAAGGTGCTAAACATGAATAATTTATGTGGATAAGCTGTTCGACTTCCATACGGCGGTCGAGACTACTCTCGAAGAATGGAATGATGGAAAGGTTTTTATAATTTGTTGAATGTCCTATTTAAATGAGTTCTGAGTTTCAATGGAGGAGAAAATGTATAGTAATAAGTCAAATGGTTATGAAAAACTACTAAAAATGATGTGACTCCAACATTTATAAGTTATTGTTGGATTTTGAAATGGCGGCATACGCAATTACGAAACAAGAAACGAATCAAGGCTTCTATCACTTGTCGGTAATGCTATTTAAAGAAGTATTCAGTTTCGCCAAAATAGAAAATCTACCATGATGGATCAAAACGGTTAAAAATTGTACCAAATTGTCTAATTTCTACAGGGAAGTTGCTATCTGAGGTGCATATAGATGCACGGACTACCCTCGAAGCACATGAAATGGTGGAAATGATTTCGGAATATGTCGATGACGCTTCATTAATAAGTTTTCAGTTTTCAACGAAATGAAAATCTATAGTGATGGATCAAAATGGGAACAAAATTGATGATCAAATAAGATGATTACTAGTTATAAATTGTTATACGAGATCAATATGATAGAACATACAACTTCCAAAGGTTGAAAGGAAGAAATGCTGATGGAATTTCTAAATGATGCTATTTAAGTTTCTTTTAAGCGAAAAAATATACGGTAACGGATGAAAAGTTTAAGTAAAGGTGCTAAAGGTGAATAATTTATGTGGATAAGCTGTTCGGCTTCCATACGGCGCTCGAGACTACAATCGAAGAATGGAATGATGGAAAGGTTGTTATAATGTGTCGAATGTCCTATCTAAATGAGTTATGACTTTCAATGGAGGAGAAAATGTATAGTAATAAATCAAAAGGTTATCAAAAATCCTACATATATAAGTTATGTGACTCCTACATATATAAGTTATCGTAGGATTTTCAAATGGCGGCATACGCAATTTCGAAACAAGAAACGAAGCTAGGCTTCTATCACTTGTCGGTAATGCTATTTAAACAAGTATTCAGTTTCGCCAAAATAGAAAATCTACCATGGTGGATCAAAACGGTTAAAAATTGTACCAAATTGTCTAATTTCTATAGGTAAGTTGCCATCTGAGGTGCATATAGATGCACGGACTACCCTCGACGCACATGAAATGGTGGAAATGATTTCGGAATATGTCGATGACGCTTCATTAATAAGTTTACAGTTTTCAACGAAATGAAAATCTATAGTGATGGATCCAAATCGGAACAAAATTGGTGATCAAATAAGATGATTACTAGTTATAAATTGTTATACGAGATCAATATGATAGAACATACAACTTCCAAAGGTTGAAAGGAAGAAATGCTGATGGAATTTCTAAATGATGCTATTTAAGTAAGTTTCTTTTAAGCGAAAAAATATACGGTAACGGATCAAAAGTTTAAGCAAGGTGCTAAACATGAATAATTTATGTGGATAAGCTGTTCGACTTCCATACAGCGGTCGAGACTACTCTCGAAGAATGGAATGATGGAAAGGTTCTTATAATTTGTTGAATGTCCTATTTAATTGAGTTCTGAGTTTCAATGGAGGAGAAAATGTATAGTAATAAATTAAAAGGTTATGAAAAAGTACTAAAAATTATGTGACTCCTACATTTATAAGTTATTATTGGATTTTCAAATGGCGGCATACGCAATTTCGAATCAAGAAATGAATCAAGGCTTCTATCACTTGTCGGCAATGCTATTTAAACAAGTATTCAGTTTCGCCAAAATAGAAAATCTGCCATGATGGATCAAAACGAATAAAAATTGTACCAAATTGTCTAATTTCTAGAGGTAAGTTGCTATCTGAGGTGCATATAGATGCACGGACTACCCTCGAAGCATGAAATGGTGGAAATGATTTCGGAATATGTCACTGACGCTTCGTTAATAAGTTCTCATTTTTCAATGAAATTAAAATCTATAGTGATGGATCAAAAGGGAATAAAATTGGTGATGAAATAATATGATTACTAGTTATAAATTGTTATACGAGATCAATATGATAGAACATACAACTTCCAAAGGTTGAAAGGAAGAAATGCTGATGGAATTTCTAAATGATGCTATTTAAGTAAGTTTCTTTTAAGCGAAAAAATATACGGTAACGGATAAAAAGTTTAAGTAAATGTGCTAAACGTGAATAATTTATGTGTATAAGCTGTTCGGCTTCCATACGGCGCTCGAGACTACAATCGAAGAATGGAATGATGGAAAGGTTGTTATAATGTGTCGAATGTCCTATCTAAATGAGTTCTGAGTTACAATGGAGGGGAAAATGTATAGTAATAAATCAAAAGGTTATCAAAAATCCTAAAAATTATATGACTCCTACATATATAAGTTATCGTAGGATTTTCAAATGGCGGCATACGCAATTTCGAAACAAGAAACAAAGCAAGGCTTCTATCACTTGTCGGTAATGCTATTTAAACAAGTATTCAGTTTCGCCAAAATAGAAAATCTACCATGGTGGATCAAAACGGTTAAAAATTGTACCAAATTGTCTAATTTCTATAGGTAAGTTGCCATCTGAGGTGCATATAGATGCACGGACTACCCTCGAAGCACATGAAATGGTGGAAATGATTTCGGAATATGTCGATGACGCTTCATTAATAAGTTTTCAGTTTTCAACGAAATGAAAATCTATAGTGATGGATCAAAATGGCAACAAAATTGGTGATCAAATAAGATGATTACTAGTTATAAATTGTTATACGAGATCAATATGATAGAACATACAACTTCCAAAGGTTGAAAGGAAGAAATGCTGATGGAATTTCTAAATGATGCTATTTAAGTAAGTTTCTTTTAAGCGAAAAAATATACGGTAACGGATCAAATGTTTAAGCAAAGGTGCTAAACATGAATAATTTATGTGGATAAGCTGTTCGACTTCCATACGGCGGTCGAGACTACTCTCGAAGAATGGAATGATGGAAAGGTTCTTATAGTTTGTTGAATGTCCTAATTAATTGAGTTCTGAGTTTCAATGGAGGAGAAAATGTATAGTAATAAATTAAAAGGTTATGAAAAAGTACTAAAAATTATGTGACTCCTACATTTATAAGTTATTATTGGATTTTCAAATGGCGGCATACGCAATTTCGAAACAAGAAACGAATCAAGGCTGCTATCACTTGTCGGAAAAAAATTTAAACAAGTATTCAGTTTCGCCAAAATAGAAAATCTGCCATGATGGATCAAAACGAATAAGAATTGTACCAAATTGTCTAATTTTTAGAGGTAAGTTGCTATCTGAGGTGCATATAGATGCACGGACTACCCTCGAAGCATGAAATGGTGGAAATGATTTTGGAATATGTCATTGACGCTTCATTAATAAGTTTTCATTTTTCAATGAAATGAAAATCTATAGTGATGGATCGAAAGGGAATAAAATTGGTGATGAAATAACATGATTACTAGTTATAAATTGTTATACGAGATCAATATGATAGAACATACAACTTCCAAAGGTTGAAAGGAAGAAATGCTGATGGAATTTCTAAATGATGCTATTTAAGTAAGTTTCTTTTAAGCGAAAAAAATATACGGTAACGGATAAAAAGTTTAAGTAAAGGTGCTAAACATGAATAATTTATGTGGATAAGCTGTTCGACTTCCATACGGCGGTCGAGACTACTCTCGAAGAATGGAATGATGGAAAGGTTCTTATAATTTGTTGAATGTCCTATTTAATTGAGTTCTGAGCTTCAATGGAGGAGAAAATGTATAGTAATAAATTAAAAGGTTATGAAAAAGTACTAAAAATTATGTGACTCCTACATTTATAAGTTATTATTGGATTTTCAAATGGCGGCATACGCAATTTCGAAACAAGAAACAAATCAAGGCTTCTATCACTTGTCGGCAATGCTATTTAAACAAGTATTCAGTTTCGCCAAAATAGAAAATCTGCCATGATGGATCGCTATCTGAGGTGCATATAGATGCACGGACTACCCTCGAAGCATGAAATGGTGGAAATGATTTCAGAATATGTCACTTACGCTTCATTAATAAGTTTTCATTTTTCAATGAAATGAAAATCTATAGTGATGGATCAAAAGGGAATAAAATTGGTGATGAAATAATATGATTACTAGTTATAAATTGTTATACGAGATCAATATGATAGAACATACAACTTCCAAAGGTTGAAAGGAAGAAATGCTGATGGAATTTCTAAATAATGGTATTTAAGTAAGTTTCTTTTAAGCGAAAAAATATACGATAACGGATAAAAAGTTTAAGTAAAGGTGCTAAACGTGAATAATTTATGTGGATAAGCTGTTCGGCTTCCATACGGCGCTCGAGACTACAATCGAAGAATGGAATGATGGAAAGGTTGTTATAATGTGTCGAATGTCCTATTTAAATAAGTTCTGAGTTTCAATGGAGGGGAAAATGTATAGTAATAAATCAAAAGGTTATCAAAAATCCTAAAAATTATGTGACTCCTACATATATAAGTTATCGTAGGATTTTCAAATGGCGGCATACGCAATTTCGAAACAAGAAACGAAGCAAGGCTTCTATCACTTGTCCGTAATGCTATTTAAACAAGTATTCAGTTTCGCCAAAATAGAAAGTCTACCATGGTGGATCAAAACGGTTAAAAATTGTACCAAATTGTCTAATTTCTATAGGTAAGTTGCCATCTGAGGTGCATATAGATGCACGGACTACCCTCGAAGCACATGAAATGGTGGAAATGATTTCGGAATATGTCGATGACGCTTCATTAATAAGTTTTCAGTTTTCAACGAAATGAAAATCTATAGTGATGGATCAAAATCGGAACAAAATTGGTGATCAAATAAGATGATTACTAGTTATAAATTGTTATACGAGATCAATATGATAGAACATACAACTTCCAAAGGTTGAAAGGAAGAAATGCTGATGGAATTTCTAAATGATGCTATTTAAGTAAGTTTCTTTTAAGCGAAAAAATATACGGTAACGGATCAAATGTTTAAGCAAAGGTGCTAAACATGAATAATTTATGTGGATAAGCTGTTCGACTTCCATACGGCGGTCGAGACTACTCTCGAAGAATGGAATGATGGAAAGGTTCTTATAGTTTGTTGAATGTCCTAATTAATTGAGTTCTGAGTTTCAATGGAGGAGAAAATGTATAGTAATAAATTAAAAGGTTATGAAAAAGTACTAAAAATTATGTGACTCCTACATTTATAAGTTATTATTGGATTTTCAAATGGCGGCATACGCAATTTCGAAACAAGAAACGAATCAAGGCTGCTATCACTTGTCGGAAAAAAATTTAAACAAGTATTCAGTTTCGCCAAAATAGAAAATCTGCCATGATGGATCAAAACGAATAAGAATTGTACCAAATTGTCTAATTTTTAGAGGTAAGTTGCTATCTGAGGTGCATATAGATGCACGGACTACCCTCGAAGCATGAAATGGTGGAAATGATTTTGGAATATGTCATTGACGCTTCATTAATAAGTTTTCATTTTTCAATGAAATGAAAATCTATAGTGATGGATCGAAAGGGAATAAAATTGGTGATGAAATAACATGATTACTAGTTATAAATTGTTATACGAGATCAATATGATAGAACATACAACTTCCAAAGGTTGAAAGGAAGAAATGCTGATGGAATTTCTAAATGATGCTATTTAAGTAAGTTTCTTTTAAGCGAAAAAAATATACGGTAACGGATAAAAAGTTTAAGTAAAGGTGCTAAACATGAATAATTTATGTGGATAAGCTGTTCGACTTCCATACGGCGGTCGAGACTACTCTCGAAGAATGGAATGATGGAAAGGTTCTTATAATTTGTTGAATGTCCTATTTAATTGAGTTCTGAGCTTCAATGGAGGAGAAAATGTATAGTAATAAATTAAAAGGTTATGAAAAAGTACTAAAAATTATGTGACTCCTACATTTATAAGTTATTATTGGATTTTCAAATGGCGGCATACGCAATTTCGAAACAAGAAACGAATCAAGGCTTCTATCACTTGTCGGCAATGCTATTTAAACAAGTATTCAGTTTCGCCAAAATAGAAAATCTGCCATGATGGATCGCTATCTGAGGTGCATATAGATGCACGGACTACCCTCGAAGCATGAAATGGTGGAAATGATTTCAGAATATGTCACTTACGCTTCATTAATAAGTTTTCATTTTTCAATGAAATGAAAATCTATAGTGATGGATCAAAAGGGAATAAAATTGGTGATGAAATAATATGATTACTAGTTATAAATTGTTATACGAGATCAATATGATAGAACATACAACTTCCAAAGGTTGAAAGGAAGAAATGCTGATGGAATTTCTAAATAATGTTATTTAAGTAAGTTTCTTTTAAGCGAAAAAATATACGATAACGGATAAAAAGTTTAAGTAAAGGTGCTAAACGTGAATAATTTATGTGGATAAGCTGTTCGGCTTCCATACGGCGCTCGAGACTACAATCGAAGAATGGAATGATGGAAAGGTTGTTATAATGTGTCGAATGTCCTATTTAAATAAGTTCTGAGTTTCAATGGAGGGGAAAATGTATAGTAATAAATCAAAAGGTTATCAAAAATCCTAAAAATTATGTGACTCCTACATATATAAGTTATCGTAGGATTTTCAAATGGCGGCATACGCAATTTCGAAACAAGAAACGAAGCAAGGCTTCTATCACTTGTCCGTAATGCTATTTAAACAAGTATTCAGTTTCGCCAAAATAGAAAGTCTACCATGGTGGATCAAAACGGTTAAAAATTGTACCAAATTGTCTAATTTCTATAGGTAAGTTGCCATCTGAGGTGCATATAGATGCACGGACTACCCTCGAAGCACATGAAATGGTGGAAATGATTTCGGAATATGTCGATGACGCTTCATTAATAAGTTTTCAGTTTTCAACGAAATGAAAATCTATAGTGATGGATCAAAATCGGAACAAAATTGGTGATCAAATAAGATGATTACTAGTTATAAATTGTTATACGAGATCAATATGATAGAACATACAACTTCCAAAGGTTGAAAGGAAGAAATGCTGATGGAATTTCTAAATGATGCTATTTAAGTAAGTTTCTTTTAAGCGAAAAAATATACGGTAACAGATCAAAAGTTTAAGCAAAGGTGCTAAACATGAATAATTTATGTGGATAAGCTGTTCGACTTCCATACGGCGGTCGAGACTACTCTCGAAGAATGGAATGATGGAAAGGTTCTTATAATTTGTTGAATGTCCTAATTAATTGAGTTCTAAGTTTCAATGGAGGAGAAAATGTATAGTAATAAATTAAAAGGTTATGAAAAAGTACTAAAAATTATGTGACTCCTACATTTATAAGTTATTATTGGATTTTCAAATGGCGGCATAAGCAATTTCGAAACAAGAAACGAATCAAGGCTTCTATCACTTGTCGGCAATGCTATTTAAACAAGTATTCAGTTTCGCCAAAATAGAAAATCTGCCATGATGGATCAAAACGAATAAGAATTGTACCAAATTGTCTAATTTCTAGAGGTAAGTTGCTATCTGAGGTGCATATAGATGCACGGACTACCCTCGAAGCATGAAATGGTGGAAATGATTTTGGAATATGTCATTGACGCTTCATTAATAAGTTTTCATTTTTCAATGAAATGAAAATCTATAGTGATGGATCAAAAGGGATAAAATTGGTGATGAAATAATATGATTACTAGTTATAGATTGTTATACGAGATCAATATGATAGAACATACAACTTCCAAAGGTTGAAAGGAAGAAATGCTGATGGAATTTCTAAATGATGCTATTTAAGTAAGTTTCTTTTAAGCAAAAAAAATATACGGTAACGGATCAAAAGTTTAAGCAAAGGTGCTAAACATGAGTAATTCATGTGGATAAGCTGTTCGACTTCCATACGGCGGTCGAGACTACTCTCGAAGAATGGAATGATGGAAAGGTTCTTATAATTTGTTGAATGTCCTATTTAATTGAGTTCTGAGCATCAATGGAGGAGAAAATGTATAGTAATAAATTAAAAGGTTATGAAAAAGTACTAAATATTATGTGACTCCTACATTTATAAGTTATTATTGGATTTTCAAATGGCGGCATACGCAATTTCGAAACAAGAAACGAATCAAGGCTTCTATCACTTGTCGGCAATGCTATTTAAACAAGTATTCAGTTTCGCCAAAATAGAAAATCTGCCATGATGGATCAAAACGAATAAAAATTGTACCAAATTGTCTAATTTCTAGAGGTAAGTTGCTATCTGAGGTGCATATAGATGCACGGACTACCCTCGATGCATGAAATGGTGGAAATGATTTCAGAATATGTCACTGACGCTTCATTAATAAGTTTTCATTTTTCAATGAAATGAAAATCTATAGTGATGGATCAAAAGGGAATAAAATTGGTGATGAAATAATATGATTACTAGTTATAAATTGTTATACGAGATCAATATGATAGAACATACAACTTCCACAGGTTGAAAGGAAGAAATGCTGATGGAATTTCTAAATGATGCTATTTAAGTAAGTTTCTTTTAAGCGAAAAATATACGGTAACGGATAAAAAGTTTAAGTAAAGGTGCTAAACGTGAATAATTTATGTGGATAAGCTATTCGGCTTCCATACGGCGCTCGAGACTACAATCGAAGAATGGAATGATGGAAAGGTTGTTATAATGTGTCGAATGTCCTATCTAAATGAGTTCTGTGTTTCAATGGAGGGGAAAACGTATAGTAATAAATCAAAAGGTTATCAAAAATCCTAAAAATTATGTGACTCCTACATATATAAGTTATTGTAGAAATTTCAAATGGCGGCATACGCAATTTCGAAACAAGAAACGAAGCAAGGCTTCTATCACTTGTCGGTAATGCTATTTAAACAAGTATTCAGTTTCGCCAAAATAGAAAATCTACCATGGTGGATCAAAACGGTTAAAAATTGTACCAAATTGTCTAATTTCTATAGGTAAGTTGCCATCTGAGGTGCATATAGATGCACGGACTACCCTCGAAGCACATGAAATGGTGGAAATGATTTCGGAGTATGTCGATGACGCTTCATTAATAAGTTTTCAGTTTTCAACGAAATGAAAATCTATAGTGATGGATCAAAATGGGAACAAAATTGGTGATCAAATAAGATGATTACTAGTTATAAATTGTTATACGAGATCAATATGATAGAACATACAACTTCCAAAGGTTGAAAGGAAGAAATGCTGATGAAATTTCTAAATGATGCTATTTAAGTAAGTTTCTTTTAAGCGAAAAAATATACGGTAACGGATCAAAAGTTTAAGCAAAGGTGCTAAACATGAATAATTTATGTGGATAAGCTGTTCGGCTTCCATACGACGGTCGAGACTACTCTAGAAGAATGGAATGAACGAAAGGTTTTTATAATTTGTTGAATGTCCTGTTTAAATGAGTTCTGAGTTTCAATGGAGGAGAAAATGTATAGTAATAAATTAAAAGGTTATGAAAAACTACTAAAAATTATGTGACTCCTACATTTATAAGTTATTGTTGGATTTTCAAATGGCGGCATACGCAATTTCGAAACAAGAAACGAATCAAGGCTTCTATCACTTGTCGGTAATGCTATTTAAACAAGTATTCAGTTTCGCCAAAATAGAAAATCTACCATGACGGATCAAAACGGTTAACAATTGTACCAAATTGTCTAATTTCTAGAGGTAAGTTGCTATCTGAGGTGCATATAGATGCACGGACTACCCTCAAAGCATGAAATGGTGGAAATGATTTCGGAATATGTCACTGACGCTTCATTAATAAGTTTTCATTTCTCAATGAAATGAAATTCTATAGTGATGGATCAAAAGGGAATAAAATTGGTGATGAAATAATATGATTACTAGTTATAAGTTGTTATACGAGATCAATATGATAGAACATCCAACTTCCAAAGGTTGAAAGGAAGAAATGCTGATGGAATTTCTAACTGATGCTATTTAAGTAAGTTTCTTTTAAGCGAAAAAATATACGGTTACGGATCAAAAGTTTAAGCAAAGGTGCTAAACATGAATAATTTATGTGGATAAGCTGTTCGACTTCCATACGGCGGTCGAGACTACTCTCGAAGAATGGAATGATGGAAAGGTTCTTATAATTTGTTGAATGTCCTAATTAATTGAGTTCTGAGTTTCAATGGAGGAGAAAATGTATAGTAATAAATTAAAAGGTTATGAAAAAGTACTAAAAATTATGTGACTCCTACATTTATAAGTTATTATTGGATTTTCAAATGGCGGCATACGCAATTTCGAAACAAGAAACGAATCAAGGCTTCTATCACTTGTCGACAATGCTATTTAAACAAGTATTCAGTATCGCCAAAATAGAAAATCTGCCATGATGGATCAAAACGAATAAGAATTGTACCAAATTGTCTAATTTCTAGAGGTAAGTTGCTATCTGAGGTGCATATAGATGCACGGACTACCCTCGAAGCATGAAATGGTGGAAATGATTTTGGAAATATGTCATTGACGCTTCATTAATAAGTTTTCATTTTTCAATGAAATGAAAATCTATAGTGATGGATCAAAAGGGAATAAAATTGGTGATGAAATAATATGATTACTAGTTATAGATTGTTATACGAGATCAATATGATAGAACATACAACTTCCAAAGGTTGAAAGGAAGAAATGCTGATGGAATTTCTAAATGATGCTATTTAAGTAAGTTTCTTTTAAGCAAAAAAAATATACGGTAACGGATCAAAAGTTTCTGCAAAGGTGCTAAACATGAGTAATTTATGTGGATAAGCTGTTCGACTTCCATACGGCGGTCGAGACTACTCTCGAAGAATGGAATGATGGAAAGGTTCTTATAATTTGTTGAATGTCCTATTTAATTGAGTTCTGAGCTTCAATGGAGGAGAAAATGTATAGTAATAAATTAAAAGGTTATGAAAAAGTACTAAATATTATGTGACTCCTACATTTATAAGTTATTATTGGATTTTCAAATGGCGGCATACGCAATTTCGAAACAAGAAACGAATCAAGGCTTCTATCACTTGTCGGCAATGCTATTTAAACAAGTATTCAGTTTCGCCAAAATAGAAATATCTGCCATGATGGATCAAAACGAATAAAAATTGTACCAAATTGTCTAATTTCTAGAGGTAAGTTGCTATCTGAGGTGCATATAGATGCACGGACTACCCTCGATGCATGAAATGGTGGAAATGATTTCGGAATATGTCACTGACGCTTCATTAATAAGTTTTCATTTTTCAATGAACTGAAAATCTTTAGTGATGGATCAAAAGGGAATAAAATTGGTGATGAAATAATATGATTACTAGTTATAAATTGTTATACGAGATCAATATGATAGAAGATACAACTTCCAAAGGTTGAAAGGAAGAAATGCTGATGGAATTTCTAAATGATGCTATTTAAGTAAGTTTCTTTTAAGCGAAAAAATATACGGTAACGGATAAAAAGTTTAAGTAAAGCTGCTAAACGTGAATAATTTATGTGGATAAGCTGTTCGGCTTCCATACGGCACTCGAGACTACAATCGAAGAATGGAATGACGGAAAGGTTGTTATAATGTGTCGAATGTCCTATCTAAATGAGTTCTGAGTTTCAATGGAGGGGAAAACGTATAGTAATAAATCAAAAGGTTATCAAAAATCCTAAAAATTATGTGACTCCTACATATATAAGTTATCGTAGGATTTTCAAATGGCGGCATACGCAATTTCGAAACAAGAAACGAAGCAAGGCTTCTATCACTTGTCGGTAATGCTATTTAAACAAGTATTCAGTTTCGCCAAAATAGAAAATCTACCATGGTGGATCAAAACGGTTAAAAATTGTACCAAATTGTCTAATTTCTATAGGTAAGTTGCCATCTGAGGTGCATATAGATGCACGGACTACCCTCGAAGCACATGAAATGGTGGAAATGATTTCAGAGTATGTCGATGACGCTTCATTAATAAGTTTTCAGTTTTCAACCAAATGAAAATCTATAGTGATGGATCAAAATGGGAACAAAATTGGTGATCAAATAAGATGATTACTAGTTATAAATTGTTATACGAGATCAATATGATAGAACATACAACTTCCAAAGGTTGAAAGGAAGAAATGCTGATGGAATTTCTAAATGATGCTATTTAAGTAAGTTTTTTTTAAGCGAAAAAATATACGGTAACGGATCAAAAGTTTAAGCAAAGGTGCTAAACATGAATAATTTATGTGGATAAGCTGTTCGGCTTCCATACGACGGTCGAGACTACTCTCGAAGAATGGAATGAACGAAAGGTTTTTATAATTTGTTGAATGTCCTGTTTAAATGAGTTCTGAGTTTCAATGGAGGAGAAAATGTATAGTAATAAATTAAAAGGTTATGAAAAACTACTAAAAATTATGTGACTCCTACATTTATAAGTTATTGTTGGATTTTCAAATGGCGGCATACGCAATTTCGAAACAAGAAACGAATCAAGGCTTCTATCACTTGTCGGTAATGCTATTTAAACAAGTATTCAGTTTCGCCAAAATAGAAAATCTACCATGACGGATCAAAACGGTTAACAATTGTACCAAATTGTCTAATTTCTAGAGGTAAGTTGCTATCTGAGGTGCATATAGATGCACGGACTACCCTCGAAGCATGAAATGGTGGAAATGATTTCGGAATATGTCACTGACGCTTCATTAATAAGTTTTCATTTCTCAATGAAATGAAAATCTATAGTGATGGATCAAAAGGGAATAAAATTGGTGATGAAATAATATGATTACTAGTTATAAGTTGTTATACGAGATCAATATGATAGAACATCCAACTTCCAAAGGTTGAAAGGAAGAAATGCTGATGGAATTTCTAAATGATGCTATTTAAGTAAGTTTCTTTTAAGCGAAAAAATATACGGTAACGGATCAAAAGTTTAAGCAAAGGTGCTAAACATGAATAATTTATGTGGATAAGTTGTTCGACTTCCATACGGCGGTCGAGACAACTCTCGAAGAATGGAATGATGGAAAGGTTCTTATAATTTGTTGAATGTCCTAATTAATTGAGTTCTGAGTTTCAATGGAGGAGAAAATGTATAGTAATATATTAAAAGGTTATGAAAAAGTACTAAAAATTATGTGACTCCTACATTTATAAGTTATTATTGGATTTTCAAATGGCGGCATACGCAATTTCGAAACAAGAAACGAATCAAGGCTTCTATCACTTGTCGGCAATGCTATTTAAACAAGTATTCAGTTTCGCCAAAATAGAAAATCTGCCATGATGGATCAAAACAAATAAAAATTGTACCAAATTGTCTAATTTCTAGAGGTAAGTTGCTATCTGAGGTGCATATAGATGCACGGACTACCCTCGAAGCATGAAATGGTGGAAATGATTTCGGAATATGTCACTGACGCTTCATTAATAAGTTTTCATTTTTCAATGAAATGAAAATCTATAGTGATGGATCAAAAGGGAATAAAATTGGTGATGAAATAATATGATTACTAGTTATAAATTGTTATACGAGATCAATATGATAGAACATACAACTTCCAAAGGTTGAAAGGAAGAAATGCTGATGGAATTTCTAAATGATGCTATTTAAGTAAGTTTCTTTTAAGCGAAAAAAAATATACGGTAACGGATCAAAAGTTTAAGTAAAGGTGCTAAACGTGAATAATTTATGTGGATAAGCTGTTCGACTTCCATACGGCGGTCGAGACTACTCTCGAAGAATGGAATGATGGAAAGGTTTTTATAATTTGTTGAATGTCCTGTTTTAATGAGTTCTGAGTTTCAGTGGAGGAGAAAATGTATAGTTATAAATTAAAAGGTTATGAAAAACTACTAAAAATTATGTGACTCCTACATTTATAAGTTATTGTTGGATTTTCAAATGGCGGCATACGCAATTTCGAAACAAGAAACGAATCAAGGCTTCTATCACTTGTCAGTAATGCTATTTAAACAAGTATTCAGTTTCGCCAAAATAGAAAATCTACCATGGTGGATCAAAACGGTTAAAAATTGTACCAAATTGTCTAATTTGTATAGGTAAGTTGCCATCTGAGGTGCATATAGATGCACGGACTACCCTCGAAGCATGAAATGGTGGAAATGATTTCAGAATATGTGACTGACGCTTCATTAATAAGTTTTCATTTTTCAATGAAATGAAAATACATAGTGATGGATCAAAATGGGAACAAAATTGGTGATCAAATAAGATGATTACTAGTTATAAATTGTTATACGAGATCAATATAACAGAACATACAAATTCCAAATGTTGAAAGGAAGAAATGCTGATGGAATTTCTAAATGATGCTATTTAAGTAAGTTTCTTTTAAGCGAAAAAATATACGGTAACTGATCAAAAGTTTAAGTAAAGGTGCTAAACATGAATAATTTATGTGGATAAGCTGTTCGACTTCCATACGGTGGTCGAGACTACTCTCGAAGAATGGAATGATGGAAAGGTTTTATAATTTGTTGAATGTCCTATTTAAATTAGTTCTGAGTTTAAATGGTGGAGAAAATGTATAGTAATAAATTAAAAGGTTATGAAAAACTACTAAAAATTATGTGACTCCTACATTTATAAGTTATTGTCAGATTTTCAAATGGCGGCATACGCAATTTCGAAACAAGAAACGAATCAAGGCTTCTATCACTTGTCGGCAATGCTATTTAAACAAGTATTCAGTTTCGCCAAAATAGAAAATCTACCATGATGGATCAAAACGGTTAAAAATTGTACCAAATTGTCTAATTTCTAGAGGTAAGTTGCTATCTGAGGTGCATATAGATGCACGGACTACCCTCGAAGCATGAAATGGTGGAAATGATTTCGGAATATGTCGATGACGCTTCATTAATAAGTTTTCAGTTTTCAACGAAATGAAAATCTATAGTGATGGATCAAAATGGGAACAAAATTGGTGATCAAATAAGATGATTACTAGTTATAAATTGTTATACGAGATCAATATGATAGAGCATACAACTTCCAAAGGTTGAAAGGAAGAAATGCTGATGGAATTTCTAAATGATGCTATTTAAGTAAGTTTTTTTAAGCGAAAAAATATACGGTAACGGATAAAAAGTTGAAGCAAAGGTGCTAAACATGAGTAATTTATGTGGATAAGCTGTTCGACTTCCATACGGCGGTCGAGACTACTCTCGAAGAATGGAATGATGGAAAGGTTTTTATAATTTGTTGAATGTCCTATTTAAATGAGTTCTGAGTTTCAGTGGAGGAGAAAATGTATAGCAATAAATTAAAAGGTTATGAAAAACTACTAAAAATTATGTGACTCCTACATTTATAATTTATTGTTGGATTTTCAAATGGCGGCATACGCAATATCGAAACAAGAAACGAATCAAGGCTTCTATCACTTGTCGGTAACGCTATTTAAACAAGTATTTTCAGTTTCGCCAAAATAGAAAATCTGCCATGATGGATCAAAACGGTTAAAAATTGTACCAAATTGTCTAATTTCTATAGGTAAGTTGCCATCTGAGGTGCATATAGATGCACGGACTACCCTCGAAGCATGAAATGGTGGAAATGATTTCAGAATATGTGACTAACGCTTCATTAATAAGTTTTCATTTTTCAATGAAATGAAAATCTATAGTGATGGATCAAAATGGGAACAAAATTGGTGATCAAATAAGATGATTACTAGTTATAAATTGTTATACGAGATCAATATGATAGAACATACAAATTCCAAAGGTTGAAAGGAAGAAATGCTGATGGAATTTCTAAATGATGATATTTAAGTAAGTTTCTTTTAAGCGAAAAAATATACGGTAACGGATCAAAAGTTTAAGTAAAGGTGCTAAACATGAATAATTTATGTGGATAAGCTGTTCGACTTCCATACGGTGGTCGAGACTACTCTCGAAGAATGGAATGATGGAAAGGTTTTATAATTTGTTGAATGTCCTATTTAAATGAGTTCTGAGTTTCAATGGTGGAGAAAATGTATAGTAATAAATTAAAAGGTTATGAAAAACTACTAAAAATTATGTGACTCCTACATTTATAAGTTATTGTTGGATTTTCAAATGGCGGAATACGCAATTTCGAAACAAGAAATGAATCAAGGCTTCTATCACTTGTCGGCAATGCTATTTAAACAAGTATTCAGTTTCGCCAAAATAGAAAATCTACCATGATGGATCAAAACGGTTAAAAATTGTACCAAATTGTCTAATTTCTAGAGGTAAGTTGCTATCTGAGGTGCATATAGATGCACGGACTACCCTCGAAGCATGAAATGGTGGGAATGATTTCGGAATATGTCGATGACTACCCTCAACTGGGAAACATTGTATGAATGGCGAGTATACATGGTTATCCATAGGAGTTTATCGATGAAAGGGAATTGCAAAAGCGATGAACACAAGTTCTCGGGTTATCAGCGGAGAGTAACTTCAGGGTCTTCATGTGCAGCAGACGATCATCAGTAATAAGGGGCTCTCCGGGTGAAAGTGATCACGGGATCCTAATGTTAGATTTAGCAAAATTCATTTAACCCGAGTAGGAGAGAGATCAGAGTCCCAGAGTAAAGGTCGAGGAGTAAAAGATCATAGTACCACCCAATGGCGACGTGGGCCCGTAAGACACACAGCCAGGTTAGTAAAAACTTTTCCAATGACTAGACTCGACTTCGGCCAAGGAGTTGGAAAGGGGGATTCCTACAGGCAGTCGGCTCTGATACCAACTTGTGACGCCCCCGATTTGACCGTACACTAATCATGCACGCAAATGTGTACGACCAAGATCAGGGACTGACGGGAAGATATCACAACACAACTCTCAAACATAAATAAGTCATACAAGCATCATAATACAAGCCAGGGGCCTCGAGGGCTCGAATACAATTGCTCGATCACAGACGAGTCAGCGGAAGCAACAATATCTGAGTACAGACATAAGTTAAACAAGCTTGCCTTAAGAAGGCTAGCACAAAAGTAGCAACGATCGAAAAGGCAAGGCCTCCTGCCTGGGACCTCCTAACTACTCCTCGAAGCCGAACTCCATGTAGAATCATCCTCGGGATCTCTAGCTTCTGGACTCCAGCATCTGGTTGCGACAACCCGGTATAGAAAGGGGGAAAAGAGGGAGAAAAGCAACCGTGAGTACTCATCCAAAGTACTCGCAAGCAAGGAGCTACACTACATATGCATGGGTATATGTGTAAAGGGCCATATCAGAGGACTGAACTGCAGAATGCCAGAATAAGAGGGGGATAGCTAATCCTGTCGAAGACTACGCTTCTGGCCATCTCCATCTTGCAGCATGTAGAAGAGAGTAGATTGAAGTCCTCCAAGTAGCATCGCATAGCATAATCCTACCCGGCGATCCCCTCCTCGTCACCCTGTTAGAGAGCGATCACCGGGTTGTATCTCGCACTTGGAAGGGTGTATTTTATTCAGTATCCAGTTCTAGTTGTCATAAGGTCAAGGTACAACTTCGGGTCGTCCTTTTACCGAGGGACACGGCTATTCGAATAGATAAACTTCCCTGCAGGGGTGCACCACATAACCCAACACGCTCGATCCCATTTGGCCGGACACACTTTTCTGGGTCATGCTCGGCCTCGTAAGATCAACACGTCGCAGCCCCACCTAGGCTCAACAGAGAGGCCAGCACGCCGGTCTAAACCTATGCGCGCAGGGGTCTGGGCCCATCGCCCTATGCACACCTGCACGTTGCGTACGCGGCCGGAAGCAAACCTAGCCTAGTGGCGTTCCAGTTCAATCCGGCGCGCGCCACTCAGTCGCTGACATCAAAAGAGCTTCGGCTGATACCACGACGTCGGGATACCCATAACTACTCCCACGTAGATGGTTAGTGCGTATAGACCAAATGGCCAGACTCAGATCAAATACCCAGAACTCGTTAAGCGTGTTGTTTATCCGCGAACGCCGACCAGGGCCAGGCCCACCTCTCTCCTGGGTGGTCTCAACCTGCCCTGTCGTTTCGCCACAAAGTAACAGTCGGGGGCCGTCAGGAACCCAGGCCCACCTCTACCGGGGTGGAGCCACCTGTCCTTTCAGCCCCCTCATCAGAATCACCTGCGGGTACTCCTCGAGCCGACCCGACTTTAGTCACCACATGTGTCATGTATATAATGTATATAGTATATACCCGTGATCACCGCCCAGGTGATCACGGCCCGATAGTATAGCACAGCAGACGGACAAGAATGTAGGGCCACTGATGGAAAACTAGCATCCTATACTAAGCAGTAGGATAGCAGGTAAGGGGAACAACTGTAGCAACAATGACAGGCTATGCAACAGAACAGGATTAATCGAAAGCAGTAACATGCTACACTACTCTAATGCAAGTAGTAGAGAGTAGAGTAGGCGATATCTGGTGATCAAGGGGGGGGGGCTTGCCTGGTTGCTCAGGCAAGAAGGAGGGGTCATCGGTGACGTAGTCGACCACAGGGGCATCAGCATCGTCACGGGGTCTACCGAAGAGAAGAGGGGGGAGAAACAGTAAATACATAGCAAGCAAGTGCATAACAAGACAACAGGCAGAGCTAGACGTGTTCTAACGCGGTATGAGGTGGTACCGGTGAAGGGGGGAAACATCCGGGAAAGTCTTCCCGATGTTTCGCGTTTTCGGACAGACGGACCGGAGGGGGAAAATTTCTAGTTCGATAGGTTAGGGAGGTGTGGTGGACGAACGGGCTGCGTATTTGGATTCGTCTCGTCGTTCTGAGCAACTTTCATATAGAAAACATTTTCATCCGAGTTATGGTTTAAAAGATATGAATTTTCAAAGTTTTAAATCATCTTCTGAATTTCTTGAATTTACTTAATTCGAAAATATATTAAATATTAAATGCTAGGTGTACACAGAGAAGTGTACACAGCAATGGCATTACAAGCTGACAGGTGGGGCCGACCTGATGAGTCAGCAGGTCAACAGTTAACCAGTTGCCTGGTAAACAGGTCAACATGGGGCCCACCTGTCATAGACTGGGACTAGCCCAGTCAACAGGTTGACTGGTCAAACTGACCAGTCGGGCCCAGTAGTCAGCGAGTAAGCTAATCAGCAGTGCTTTAGTTAATTTAATTAGTTAGTTAACAGGGTGGGGTCCGGCTGTCAGTGGCCTAGTTTAATAACATGGTTAGTTTAATTAATCTAAACTCTACAGTAGGTGGGCCCACCGGTCAGTGGGTGTTGGGGACGGCTGCTTAGCGGCTAATGGTCTGGCGGGTGGTCCCGCCGGCGTTTAAATGCCGGCGCGCGCGCCGGTGACCAAATCGACGGCGGCGCGACGCGGGACAGCGCCGGAAATCGGCCACAGTGGCCCATTTGGAGTCTGGCTAGGTCCTACGATGAGCTGACGCTCGCGCGCGTCGGGCGCGGCAAGCGGCAGGTGCCGAGGTGGTCGGGAATGGCACCGGCGATGAGCCGAGGCGGCGACCAAAGCACGGCACTGACGGGAAAGACGCAGGGGGCATGAGGGAAAGAGCTGGTGGGTGCTACGGCATCCTACGGAGATGTTGAGCACGATGGTGTGCTCAAACGCCAGCTGCGTGAGCTGTGGCCGTGACGGCGAGGTGAGCGGCGGAGCAAGCTTTCGGCCGATGGCGGATCAGTTGCTAGAGCTCGCAATCGAGCGCGTTGAGTGAGGGGAAGGAGAGAGATGCTCACAGGGGGTCTGCAGAGGTGCTAAGCGGGCGCGGGGAAGGCTTGATGACGACGAACGGGTGGCGGCGATCCGAGGTGGTCGAGGAGGAAGATGAAGTCGTCGCGGTCGCTGTAGGGGCTCCGAGCTCCAACTCAAGGTGGCAGGCGGTGTAGGGGACGACGACGGAGTGAACAGGCCATTTGGACGGGAGCGGGGAGGACGGTGGCCGCGAGGGCGACGGCGGCCATGGTGGTGGTGCGGTGGCGCGGTGGATCTAGGGAGCGAAAGCGGCGCGAGGAGGGGGAATGGATGGGGACGCAAGGGGGATTGGAGAGGGGATCGAGGAGTCGGGGCGTGGCAGCCTTATTCTCTCGCGGGTTCATCGCCGGCGAGAGGGTTCGGCGGCGACCAGCCTCCTGTAGCGACGGGGTCGGGGGAACAGAGAACCGACCGGGGAGGGGGAGTGGGCCGGCTAGGGTGGGTCAACGGCCAGCTGGGCCGAGGCCCAGCGGGGAGGGGGGGTTCTTTTCCTTTTCTTTTCTTTTTTTTATTTGTAGTTTCTTTTATTTTCTTGTTTTACAAAAATTACCACTAGTGCCTAAATTTGTATTTATCAACAAACTACTGTGAGATTAATCCTTAACCCATAATAAAATAGTTTTAGCATTTTATAAATTCAATAGGCATTTGTTTAATTGTTTTCACTATTGTTTTAATTGTTTTAGAGCCTTTAAACATTTTGTCAAAGCTTGGTTTCTCCACCATAATTACTTACGATTTATTTGTCACTCTTAGAACATTTTAGTTTTGACATTTGAAAAGTTTTATTGTTTGCTTGATTTTGAATTTGAATTGGAATTGTTTTTGGACCATCGCGAGATTAACAACAGTAACCGAGGTGACGTGGCATCATTAGCGTGGAATTACTATAGCCTAATTATCCGGGCGTCACAATTCTCCTCCACTACAAGAAATCTCGTCCCGAGATTTAAGAGGGAAGTAAAGGGGGAAGGTTCGGGTTACGAAATTCTAGGGAGTGTTCTTGGTCTTGGTTGTTCTTCTCGAAGAGGTTGATCCATTACATTGATGTCTTCATTCTGCTGTTTCAGGTCATCATGATTAAGTTGTCGTCCTTTCTTCGGGAACTCCATCGTACGTACGAAATAATAAGGGGGTATTCTGGGAGAACGGACCTTTACAAGGTTGACTATCTGGTCAATACCATCGGGGAAGGTGGCGGAAAGTAACTCTCGAACTAAATCTTAAGAAAAGTCGAGAGCAAGTAAGAAAGTACCATGAGAAGTTTCAAACGGGTAGGCAATCGTTCGAAGCCTGAAACAAAGTGTGAAAGGGGGTTCAAGGCAACGGGAATAATGTTGTGTCTGATACCAAAATTGATGATCTCGTGAATTACATATGAGGTCACGCGCGAGGAATAACTTTAGAAACAGGGCTGTACATGAGAGTCAGGTTTCGATCCTGTGGAACTGTGGGTTGGGCCCACCATGTGGGCTAAAAGTAGGAAGGGCGGTGACATCTTGCACGATCATGATAGCAAGGCATGGCAGAGGGTAGCCTGTCAGTTATATGTCAGCAACATCGTCGGTACCAAGGGCGAGGGACGAAGAGAACCATTTTCCTGCTCGTTGAAACGGGGCGGACCATTAGGCAAAGTTCTCGTCCATCGGTGGTTGCCTAAATGTCACCAACAATAGTAACAGGGTCTTACTGACTGAGTTGTACTCCGAGGTGTTTACATAAGCAGGATAATATTACTGCTTAGATCATATAGTCCACCAAAAAGGTTAAACCAAACAATGGAAAGGAAAATATGATTATCAGATTAAACAGAAGAATGGAAAGGAAAATGTGTTTAAACACATATCTCAAGGTTATATCCTTTCCAAGGACAAGCAGAGCATGATATCCATGACGGGATATAACGTAGAAAACTCTTTAGGTAAGGGGAAGGAAATTTTCATGACATTACCCATACAACGGTGTTTGGATAATTGAGCAGGAAACAATTAGCTTTGGGCTTCAAATGTTCCTGTTTAAAATCAGAGTACCATAGACATGCTTCGAGATAGCATTGACATGGTCAACAGGTGAAGATCAGACTTTGGAAACAAAAAGGATCCATCAGGAACAACTTATAGAATAAGTCTTACAATTTCCTCATGGAAGAAAGGATAAACTTGCTAATAAGGAAACTATAACCGTAGGTCCTCCGGCCAGGTGTGTTAGGCATGACATCACCTTACCGGGTCATATAGAGACCAATGTTATAACTCTTGGAATTAGGTTTCAACCATCATATCTGAACGAGATTCAGATCTGATTGGGGTCTAGATACTTCAGACTCGGAATGCCTAAGAAGAAAAAGGTGCAACACCAATTGACAAGATGACATTGTAAGAATCTCGGGAAACGGACTATGGGAGCAAGTTCTGAGACAAGGGTTCGTCATTAAATCAAGGAGAGGTGAGGAGGTGACTGATTGGCTCAGTGACAATTACATTGAGATTTCCAAAAGATGGATTTCCACAGGTGAACAAGGAGATAACATTAGCTAGATCGAATGACATAGTGAGGTATGCTCGAGGAAAACATACTCAATTAAACATTGGTTGAAAGGTGCACCCGAAATATGGGCTTAGGTAGAATGATCAATGTTAGAACGGTGATTCGATAACCAATGGTCTAAGAATGAAATATCGACCATTAACTTCAAAGCAATAGGGTTGCTAGAAGTTTTGAAGTCGCACATCATAGTTCAATTGTCGGTTTTCCGGCTAGGAACAACACGGGGATCAGAAAACAAATGGAGATGGTGAGAAGTATTACTATATCAAGAATTCTCAAGGGGTGGAGAAATTCTCACAATATCCTTGACATAAAGGATGGTAACACTCCAAGGTAGAACATATCATAAGCTAGATAGCAAGGAAATCAAGGTACATCACAAAACACGAACAAGTTTGTGTTGAATGGAAGGCAATAAAATGGTCGATGATAAAACAAATCATCGAGGGCAAGGATGGTATTTCTCATCCAGAATTCGATAGATATCTTGGAAGAGCTCAGAATGTTGATGATGCTCACGACACATTTGTAGCGAGAATTTATGAAGAGGTAATCTATCGGCGATGACATCAAGTCAAAGGAATGATGAAGCGAAAAGTTATTGGAACCAGGGGGTAGCACACAAACTCGGGGTCAAGTTTGTTGTTCGAGGTGAAACGATATGACGAGGAAATTCGACGTAAGCTTAGCTCATCGTCGAAAGTGGTGCTCCGGGAATAAGGACCAGGTAGCACAGTTAAAATCATCAAGATAATGATATAGCCAAACAGGCTTGGAATGACGCGATCGGGTACAAACCCGTAAGTAAGGAGCAATACTAAAAGTTGTTGAACCGTAGTGCGGACTCGATTCAATTATCAGTGGTTTTGAGTGTTTAATAAATCAGGGCCCGTGGAAAATTGGAATCAGTGAGAATGTAGCACTTGATGAAGAACTCATAAGAAGTTATGCAGTTCCATGTTAATCTCGAGATACCAGGGGGTAATACTCGACGACAGATCAAGGTAGAGGTTGGACTAGGGTATTGCTCTGCAGAAGACAAGTGCTCAACTTGTACGAGAAATGGTATTTAAAGGAGAACATAGTCGGAACCACGATTGCAAAAGGCCAGATCCCAGATATAAGATGAACTTATACCAAGGGAATAATTAATTTAAGAGAAGCTTTAATGATAAGAGCTACATCGTGTCCATGGGCATGAACGCAAAGTTCAAGGTCGACTCCCACTTCTTCAATGCATAACCTTTCATTCACTTCTCGCATTTGATGAAGTTGCAGTGTTGAAAATTTTCTCTGGCAAAATACCAGAAGAGTATGACTCATGAATTCTTTCGAGTTCACACATATTAAGGAAGGCATAGGTTCAACCCATCGAGGCATCTTAGGCACATATACCAATTTTTTTTTGGAGTAATTAACACAAGCTCGAATGTAGAGCATGGTTCACAAAGCAGAGGATACAATTTACCAAAGGCATCATGTATCTGAGGAAAAGCTCACAAGCTTATTTAATAAGAAGGACATTGTCGGATAAAATCCGACAAAAGGGTCTGGTGGTCCACAAGGGATCGGATGTGAGCATCAGTACTCAACCAGAGGAAGAAAGAATGCCAGGAGATCAGGTTATAGAAACAACTGACTAACTCAAAGCTCACAAGTAAAGGAATTATAGTTTCTAAATCAAAGGATCAGAAGCAAATGCTCTGATTAAGGATGGATAACTTGAGTAAGCTTAGGGTACAAATGATGACAATTTGATTGGTCGAGATCCAGCTCATGTTAAAACTGACGTCTGAGCCGGAAGGATGAATTCTAGGATCTGATTGAGGATTGCGAGCTTTCGCAACAAATTGAATCAACGGACTCAAAACGATAATGACAAGAGATGCCAATAAGATTTAGACTTATGGGATTAACCATAATGCAAGCAAGTAAGAATTTCAAGAGCAATAGGCTACTCAGGATTTCGGAAGTTCAGATAGTATTTGGAAGACTTTTGTGAATTACTTGAATCAACTGGGGATGACCGGATACTCGGTAAGTGCGAGAATTATCCGTAGGGGTATTCAGGTGACAAAGAACAGCAAGGCAGTAAGCTCAAAGGATTCTCAGAATAACAGAGAGAATTTTGGGGTATCTTGTAATAACAAGATCAACTGGGAAACATTGTATGAATGGCGAGTATACGTGGTTATCCATAGGAGTTTATCGATGAAAGGGAATTGCAAAAGCGATGAACACAAGTTCTCGGGTTATCAGCGGAGAGTAACTTCAGGGTCTTCATGTGCAGCAGACGATCATCAGTAATAAGGGGCTCTCCGGGTGAAAGTGATCACGAGATCCTAATGTTAGATTTAGCAAAATTCATTTAACCCGAGTGGGAGAGAGATCAGAGTCCCAGAGTAAAGGTCGAGGAGTAAAAGATCATAGTACCACCCAATGGCGACGTGGGCCCGTAAGACACACAGCCAGGTTAGTAAAAACTTTTCCAATGACTAGACTCGACTTCGGCCAAGGAGTTGGAAAGGGGGATTCCTACAGGCAGTCGGCTCTGATACCAACTTGTGACGCCCCCGATTTGACCGTACACTAATCATGCACGCAAATGTGTACGACCAAGATCAGGGACTCACGGGAAGATATCACAACACAACTCTAAAACATAAATAAGTCATACAAGCATCATAATACAAGCCAGGGGCCTCGAGGGCTCGAATACAATTGCTCGATCACAGACGAGTCAGCGGAAGCAACAATATCTGAGTACAGACATAAGTTAAACAAGCTTGCCTTAAGAAGGCTAGCACAAAAGTAGCAACGATCGAAAAGGCAAGGCCTCCTGCCTGGGACCTCCTAACTACTCCTCGAAGCCGAACTCCATGTAGAATCATCCTCGGGATCTCTAGCTTCTGGACTCCAGCATCTGGTTGCGACAACCCGGTATAGAAAGGGGGAAAAGAGGGAGAAAAGCAACCGTGAGTACTCATCCAAAGTACTCGCAAGCAAGGAGCTACACTACATATGCATGGGTATATGTGTAAAGGGCCATATCAGAGGACTGAACTGCAGAATGCCAGAATAAGAGGGGGATAGCTAATCCTGTCGAAGACTACGCTTCTGGCCATCTCCATCTTGCAGCATGTAGAAGAGAGTAGATTGAAGTCCTCCAAGTAGCATCGCATAGCATAATCCTACCCGGCGATCCCCTCCTCGTCACCCTGTTAGAGAGTGATCACCGGGTTGTATCTCGCACTTGGAAGGGTGTATTTTATTCAGTATCCAGTTCTAGTTGTCATAAGGTCAAGGTACAACTCCGGGTCATCCTTTTACCGAGGGACACGGCTATTCGAATAGATAAACTTCCCTGCAGGGGTGCACCACATAACCCAACATGCTCGATCCCATTTGGCCGGACACACTTTTCTGGGTCATGCTCGGCCTCGTAAGATCAACACGTCGCAGCCCCACCTAGGCTCAACAGAGAGGCCAACACGCCGGTCTAAACCTATGCGCGCAGGGGTCTGGGCCCATCGCCCTATGCACACCTGCACGGTGCGTACGCGGCCGGAAGCAAACCTAGCCTAGTGGCGTTCCAGTCCAATCCGGCACGCGCCACTCAGTCGCTGACGTCAAAAGAGCTTCGGCTGATACCACGACGTCGGGATACCCATAACTACTCCCACGTAGATGGTTAGTGCGTATAGACCAAATGGCCAGACTCAGATCAAATACCCAGAACTCGTTAAGCGTGTTGTTTATCCGCGAACGCCGACCAGGGCCAGGCCCACCTCTCTCCTGGGTGGTCTCAACCTGCCCTGTCGCTTCGCCACAAAGTAACAGTCGGGGGCCGTCAGGAACCCAGGCCCACCTCTACCGGGGTGGAGCCACCTGTCCTTTCAGCCCCCTCATCCGAATCACCTGCGGGTACTCCTCGAGCCTACCCGACTTTAGTCACCACATGTGTCATGTATATAGTGTATATAGTATATACCCGTGATCACCGCCCAGGTGATCACGGCCCGATAGTATAGCACAGCAGACGGACAAGAATGTAGGGCCACTGATGGAAAACTAGCATCCTATACTAAGCAGTAGGATAGCAGGTAAGGGGAACAACTGTAGCAACAATGACAGGCTATGCAACAGAACAGGATTAATCGAAAGCAGTAACATGCTACACTACTCTAATGCAAGTAGTAGAGAGTAGAGTAGGCGATATCTGGTGATCAAGGGGGGGGGCTTGCCTGGTTGCTCAGACAAGAAGGAGGGGTCATCGGTGACGTAGTCGACCACAGGGGCATCAGCATCGTCACGGGGTCTACCGAAGAGAAGGGGGGAGAAACAGTAAATACATAGCAAGCAAGTGCATAACAAGACAACAGGCAGAGCTAGACGTGTTCTAACGCGGTATGAGGTGGTACCGGTGAAGGGGGGAAACATCCGGGAAAGTCTTCCCGATGTTTCGCGTTTTCGGACAGACGGACCGGAGGGGGAAAATTGCTAGTTCGATAGGTTAGGGAGGTGTGGTGGATGAACGGGCTGCGTATTTGGATTCGTCTCGTCGTTCTGAGCAACTTTCATATAGAAAACATTTTCATCCGAGTTATGGTTTAAAAGATATGAATTTTCAAAGTTTTAAATCATCTTCTGAATTTCTTGAATTTACTTAATTTGAAAATATATTAAATATTAAATGCTAGGTGTACACAGAGAAGTGTACACAGCAATGGCATTACAGGCTGACAGGTGGGGCCGACCTGCTGAGTCAGCAGGTCAACAGTTGACCAGTTGCCTGGTAAACAGGTCAACATGGGGCCCACCTGTCATAGACTGGGACTAGCCCAGTCAGCAGGTTGACTGGTCAAACTGACCAGTCGGGCCCAGTAGTCAGCGAGTAAGCTAATCAGCAGTGCTTTAGTTAATTTAATTAGTTAGTTAACAGGGTGGGGTCCGGCTGTTAGTGGCCTAGTTTAATAACATGGTTAGTTTAATTAATCTAAACTCTACAGTAGGTGGGCCCACCGGTCAGTGGGTGTTGGGGACGGCTGCTTAGCGGCTAATGGTCTGGCGGGTGGTCCCGCCGGCATTTAAACGCCGGCACGCGCGCCGGTGACCAAATCGAGGGCGGCGCGACGCGGGACAGCGCCGGAAATCGGCCACAGTGGCCCATTTGGAGCGTGGCTAGGTCCTACGATGAGCTGACGCTCGCGCGCGTCGGGCGCGGCAAGCGGCAGGTCCCGAGGTGGTCGGGAATGGCACCGGCGATGAGCCGAGGCGGCGACCAGAGCACGGCACTGACGGGAAAGACGCAGGGGGCATGAGGGAAAGAGCTAGTGGGTGCTACGGCATCCTACGGAGATGTTGAGCACGATGGTGTGCTCAAACGCCAGCTGCGTGAGCTGTGGCCGCGACGGCGAGGTGAGCGGCGGAGCAAGCTTTCGGCCGATGGCGGATCAGTTGCTAGAGCTCGCAATCGAGCGCGTTGAGTGAGGGGAAGGAGAGAGATGCTCACAGGGGGTCTGCAGAGGTGCTAAGCGGGCGCGGGGAAGGCTTGATGACGACGAACGGGTGGCGGCGATCCGAGGTGGTCGAGGAGGAAGATGAAGTCGTCGCGGTCGCTGTAGGGGCTCCGAGCTCCAACTCAAGGTGGCAGGCGGTGTAGGGGACGACGACGGAGTGAACAGGCCATTTGGACGGGAGCGGGGAGGACGGTGGCCGCGAGGGCGGTGGCGCGGTGGATCTGGGGAGCGAAAGCGGCGCG
>NC_057805.1:2022620-2093952 GCF_018294505.1 Triticum aestivum
GGGGGGTTCTTTTCCTTTTCTTTTCTTTTTTTTATTTGTAGTTTCTTTTATTTTCTTGTTTTACAAAAATTACCACTAGTGCCTAAATTTGTATTTATCAACAAACTACTGTGAGATTAATCCTTAACCCATAATAAAATAGTTTTAGCATTTTATAAATTCAATAGGCATTTGTTTAATTGTTTTCACTATTGTTTTAATTGTTTTAGAGCCTTTAAACATTTTGTCAAAGCTTGGTTTCTCCACCATAATTACTTACGATTTATTTGTCACTTTTAGAACATTTTAGTTTTGACATTTGAAAAGTTTTATTGTTTGCTTGATTTTGAATTTGAATTGGAATTGTTTTTGGATCATCGCGAGATTAACAACAGTAACCGAGGTGACGTGGCATCATTAGCGTGGAATTACTATAGCCTAATTATCCGGGCGTCACAATTCTCCTCCACTACAAGAAATCTCGTCCCGAGATTTAAGAGGGATGTAAATTGGGAAGGTTCGGGTTACGAAATTCTAGGGAGTGTTCTTGGTCTTGGTTGTTCTTCTCGAAGAGGTTGATCCATTACATTGATGTCTTCATTCTGCTGTTTCAGGTCATCATGATGAAGTTGTCGTCCTTTCTTCGGGAACTCCATCGTACGTACGAAAGAATAAGGGGGTATTCTGGGAGAACGGACCTTTACAAGGTTGACTATCTGGTCAATACCATCGGGGAAGGTGGCGGAAAGTAACTCTCGAACTAAATCTTAAGAAAAGTCGAGAGCAAGTAAGAAAGTACCATGAGAAGTTTCAAACGGGTAGGCAATCGTTCGAAGCCTGAAACAAAGTGTGAAAGGGGGTTCAAGGCAACGGGAATAATGTTGTGTCTGATACCAAAATTGATGATCTCGTGAATTACATATGAGGTCATGCGCGAGGAATAACTTTAGAAACAGGGCTGTACATGAGAGTCAGGTTTCGATCCTGTGGAACTGTGGGTTGGGCCCACCATGTGGGCTAAAAGTAGGAAGGGCGGTGACATCTTGCACGATCATGATAGCAAGGCATGGCAGAGGGTAGCCTGTCAGTTATATGTCAGCAACATCGTCGGTACCAAGGGCGAGGGACGAAGAGAACCATTTTCCTGCTCGTTGAAACGGGGCGGACCATTAGGCAAAGTTCTCGTCCATCGGTGGTTGCCTAAATGTCACCAACAATAGTAACAGGGTCTTACTGACTGAGTTGTACTCCGAGGTGTTTACATAAGCAGGAGAATATTACTGCTTAGATCATATAGTCCACCAAAAAGGTTAAACCAAACAATGGAAAGGAAAATATGATTATCAGATTAAACAGAAGAATGGAAAGGAAAATGTGTTTAAACACATATCTCAAGGTTATATCCTTTCCAAGGACAAGCAGAGCATGATATCCATGACGGGATATAACGTAGAAAACTCTTTAGGTAAGGGGAAGGAAATTTTCATGACATTACCCATACAACGGTGTTTGGATAATTGAGCAGGAAACAATTAGCTTTGGGCTTCAAATGTTCCTGTTTAAAATCAGAGTACCATAGACATGCTTCGAGATAGCATTGACATGGTCAACAGGTGAAGATCAGACTTTGGAAACAAAAAGGATCCATCAGGAACAACTTATAGAATAAGTCTTACAATTTCCTCATGGAAGAAAGGATAAACTTGCTAATAAGGAAACTATAACCGTAGGTCCTCCGGCCAGGTGTGTTAGGCATGACATCACCTTACCGGGTCATATAGAGACCAATGTTATAACTCTTGGAATTAGGTTTCAACCATCATATCTGAACGAGATTCAGATCTGATTGGGGTCTAGATACTTCAGACTCGGAATGCCTAAGAAGAAAAAGGTGCAACACCAATTGACAAGATGACATTGTAAGAATCTCGGGAAACGGACTATGGGAGCAAGTTCTGAGACAAGGGTTCGTCATTAAATCAAGGAGAGGTGAGGAGGTGACTGATTGGCTCAGCGACAATTACATTGAGATTTCCAAAAGATGGATTTCCACAGGTGAACAAGGAGATAACATTAGCTAGATCGAATGACATAGTGAGGTATGCTCGAGGAAAACATACTCAATTAAACATTGGTTGAAAGGTGCACCCGAAATATGGGCTTTGGTAGAATGATCAATGTTAGAACGGTGATTCGGTAACCAATGGTCTAAGAATGAAATATCGACCATTAACTTCAAAGCAATAGGGTTGCTAGAAGTTTTGAAGTCACACATCATAGTTCAATTGTCGGTTTTCCGGCTAGGAACAACACGGGGATCAGAAAACAAATGGAGATGGTGAGAAGTATTACTATATCAAGAATTCTCAAGAGGTGGAGAAATTCTCACAATATCCTTGACATAAAGGATGGTAACACTCCAAGGTAGAACATATCATAAGCTAGATAGCAAGGAAATCAAGGTACATCACAAAACACGAACAAGTTTGTGTTGAATGGAAGGCAATAAAATGGTCGATGATAAAACAAATCATCGAGGGCAAGGATGGTATTTCTCATCCAGAATTCGATAGATATCTTGGAAGAGCTCAGAATGTTGATGATGCTCACGACACATTTGTAGCGAGAATTTATGAAGAGGTAATCTATCGGCGATGACATCAAGTCAAAGGAATGATGAAGTGAAAAGTTATTGGAACCAGGGGGTAGCACACAAACTCGGGGTCAAGTTTGTTGTTCGAGGTGAAACGATATGACGAGGAAATTCGACGTAAGCTTAGCTCATCGTCGAAAGTGGTGCTCCGGGAATAAGGACCAGGTAGCACAGTTAAAATCATCAAGATAATGATATAGCCAAACAGGCTTGGAATGACGCGATCGGGTACAAACCCGTAAGTAAGGAGCATTACTAAAAGTTGTTGAACCGTAGTGCGGACTCGATTCAATTATCAGTGGTTTTGAGTGTTTAATAAATCAGGGCCCGTGGAAAATTGGAATCAGTGAGAATGTAGCACTTGATGAAGAACTCATAAGAAGTTATGCAGTTCCATGTTAATCTCGAGATACCAGGGGGTAATACTCGACGACAGATCAAGGTAGAGGTTGGACTAGGGTATTGCTCTGCAGAAGACAAGTGCTCAACTTGTACGAGAAATGGTATTTAAAGGAGAACGTAGTCGGAACCACGATTGCAAAAGGCCAGATCCCAGATATAAGATGAACTTATACCAAGGGAATAATTAATTTAAGAGAAGCTTTAATGATAAGAGCTACATCGTGTCCATGGGCATGAACGCAAAGTTCAAGGTCGACTCCCACTTCTTCAATGCATAACCTTTCATTCACTTCTCGCATTTGATGAAGTTGCAGTGTTGAAAATTTTCTCTGGCAAAATACCAGAAGAGTATGACTCATGAATTCTTTCGAGTTCACACATATTAAGGAAGGCATAGGTTCAACCCATCGAGGCATCTTAGGAACATATACCAATTTTTTTTTGGAGTAATTAACACAAGCTCGAATGTAGAGCATGGTTCACAAAGCAGAGGATACAATTTACCAAAGGCATCATGTATCTGAGGAAAAGCTCACAAGCTTATTTAATAAGAAGGACATTGTCGGATAAAATCCGACAAAAGGGTCTGGTGGTCCACAAGGGATCGGATGTGAGCATCAGTACTCAACCAGAGGAAGAAAGAATGCCAGGAGATCAGGTTATAGAAACAACTGACTAACTCAAAGCTCACAAGTAAAGGAATTATAGTTTCTAAATCAAAGGATCAGAAGCAAATGCTCTGATTAAGGATGGATAACTTGAGTAAGCTTAGGGGTACAAATGATGACAATTTGATTGGTCGAGATCCAGCTCATGTTAAAACTGACGTCTGAGCCGGAAGGATGAATTCTAGGATCTGATTGAGGATTGCGAGCTTTCGCAACAAATTGAATCAACGGACTCAAAACGATAATGACAAGAGATGCCAATAAGATTTAGACTTATGGGATTAACCATAATGCAAGCAAGTAAGAATTTCAAGAGCAATAGGCTACTCAGGATTTCGGAAGTTCAGATAGTATTTGGAAGACTTTTGTGAATTACTTGAATCAACTGGGGATGACCGGATACTCGGTAAGTGCGAGAATTATCCGTAGGGGTATTCAGGTGACAAAGAACAGCAAGGCAGTAAGCTCAAAGGATTCTCAGAATAACAGAGAGAATTTTGGGGTATCTTGTAATAACAAGATCAACTGGGAAACATTGTATGAATGGCGAGTATACGTGGTTATCCATAGGAGTTTATCGATGAAAGGGAATTGCAAAAGCGATGAACACAAGTTCTCGGGTTATCAGCGGAGAGTAACTTCAGGGTCTTCATGTGCAGCAGACGATCATCAGTAATAAGGGGCTCTCCGGGTGAAAGTGATCACGAGATCCTAATGTTAGATTTAGCAAAATTCATTTAACCCGAGTGGGAGAGAGATCAGAGTCCCAGAGTAAAGGTCGAGGAGTAAAAGATCATAGTACCACCCAATGGCGACGTGGGCCCGTAAGACACACAGCCAGGTTAGTAAAAACTTTTCCAATGACTAGACTCGACTTCGGCCAAGGAGTTGGAAAGGGGGATTCCTACAGGAAGTCGGCTCTGATACCAACTTGTGACGCCCCCGATTTGACCGTACACTAATCATGCACGCAAATGTGTACGACCAAGATCAGGGACTCACGGGAAGATATCACAACACAACTCTCAAACATAAATAAGTCATACAAGCATCATAATACAAGCCAGGGGCCTCGAGGGCTCGAATACAATTGCTCGATCACAGACGAGTCAGCGGAAGCAACAATATCTGAGTACAGACATAAGTTAAACAAGCTTGCCTTAAGAAGGCTAGCACAAAAGTAGCAACGATCGAAAAGGCAAGGCCTCCTGCCTGGGACCTCCTAACTACTCCTCGAAGCCGAACTCCATGTAGAATCATCCTCAGGATCTCTAGCTTCTGGACTCCAGCATCTGGTTGCGACAACCCGGTATAGAAAGGGGGAAAAGAGGGAGAAAAGCAACCGTGAGTACTCATCCAAAGTACTCGCAAGCAAGGAGCTACACTACATATGCATGGGTATATGTGTAAAGGGCCATATCAGAGGACTGAACTGCAGAATGCCAGAATAAGAGGGGGATAGCTAATCCAGTCGAAGACTACGCTTCTGGCCATCTCCATCTTGCAGCATGTAGAAGAGAGTAGATTGAAGTCCTCCAAGTAGCATCGCATAGCATAATCCTACCCGGCGATCCCCTCCTCGTCACCCTGTTAGAGAGCGATCACCGGGTTGTATCTCGCACTTGGAAGGGTGTATTTTATTCAGTATCCAGTTCTAGTTGTCATAAGGTCAAGGTACAACTCCGGGTCGTCCTTTTACCGAGGGACACGGCTATTCGAATAGATAAACTTCCCTGCAGGGGTGCACCACATAACCCAACACGCTCGATCCCATTTGGCCGGACACACTTTTCTGGGTCATGCCCGGCCTCGTAAGATCAACACGTCGCAGCCCCACCTAGGCTCAATAGAGAGGCCAGCACGCCGGTCTAAACCTATGCGCGCAGGGGTCTGGGCCCATCGCCCTATGCACACCTGCACGTTGCGTACGCGGCCGTTCCAGTCCAATCCGGCGCGCACCACTCAGTCCCTGACGTCAAAAGAGCTTCGGCTGATACCACGACGTCGGGATACCCATAACTACTCCCACGTAGATGGTTAGTGCGTATAGACCAAATGGCCAGACTCAGATCAAATACCCAGAACTCGTTAAGCGTGTTGTTTATCCGCGAACGCCGACCAGGGCCAGGCCCACCTCTCTCCTGGGTGGTCTCAACCTGCCCTGTCGCTTCGCCACAAAGTAACAGTCGGGGGCCGTCAGGAACCCAGGCCCACCTCTACCGGGGTGGAGCCACCTGTCCTTTCAGCCCCCTCATCCGAATCACCTGCGGGTACTCCTCGAGCCTACCCGACTTTAGTCACCACATGTGTCATGTATATAGTGTATATAGTATATACCCGTGATCACCGCCCAGGTGATCACGGCCCGATAGTATAGCACAGCAGACGGACAAGAATGTAGGGCCACTGATGGAAAACTAGCATCCTATACTAAGCAGTAGGATAGCAGGTAAGGGGAACAACTGTAGCAACAATGACAGGCTATGCAACAGAACAGGATTAATCGAAAGCAGTAACATGCTACACTACTCTAATGCAAGTAGTAGAGAGTAGAGTAGGCGATATCTGGTGATCAAGGGGGGGGGCTTGCCTGGTTGCTCAGACAAGAAGGAGGGGTCATCGGTGACGTAGTCGACCACAGGGGCATCAGCATCGTCACGGGGTCTACCGAAGAGAAGGGGGGAGAAACAGTAAATACATAGCAAGCAAGTGCATAACAAGACAACAGGCAGAGCTAGACGTGTTCTAACGCGGTATGAGGTGGTACCGGTGAAGGGGGGAAACATCCGGGAAAGTCTTCCCGATGTTTCGCGTTTTCGGACAGACGGACCGGAGGGGGAAAATTGCTAGTTCGATAGGTTAGGGAGGTGTGGTGGACGAACGGGCTGCGTATTTGGATTCGTCTCGTCATTCTGAGCAACTTTCATATAGAAAACATTTTCATCCGAGTTATGGTTTAAAAGATATGAATTTTCAAAGTTTTAAATCATCTTCTGAATTTCTTGAATTTACTTAATTTGAAAATATATTAAATATTAAATGCTAGGTGTACACAGAGAAGTGTACACAGCAATGGCATTACAGGCTGACAGGTGGGGCCGACCTGCTGAGTCAGCAGGTCAACAGTTGACCAGTTGCCTGGTAAACAGGTCAACATGGGGCCCACCTGTCATAGACTGGGACTAGCCCAGTCAGCAGGTTGACTGGTCAAACTGACTAGTCGGGCCCAGTAGTCAGCGAGTAAGCTAATCAGCAGTGCTTTAGTTAATTTAATTAGTTAGTTAACAGGGTGGGGTCCGGCTGTTAGTGGCCTAGTTTAATAACATGGTTAGTTTAATTAATCTAAACTCTACAGTAGGTGGGCCCACCGGTCAGTGGGTGTTGGGGACGGCTGCTTAGCGGCTAATGGTCTGGCGGGTGGTCCCGCCGGCGTTTAAACGCCGGCACGCGCGCCGGTGACCAAATCGACGGCGGCGCGACGCGGGACAGCGCCGGAAATCGGCCACAGTGGCCCATTTGGAGCGTGGCTAGGTCCTACGATGAGCTGACGCTCGCGCGCGTCGGGCGCGGCAAGCGGCAGGTGCCGAGGTGGTCGGGAATGGCACCGGCGATGAGCCGAGGCGGCGACCAGAGCACGACACTGACGGGAAAGACGCATGGGGCATGAAGGAAAGAGCTAGTGGGTGCTACGGCATCCTACGGAGATGTTGAGCACGATGGTGTGCTCAAACGCCGGCTGCGTGAGCTGTGGCCGCGACGGCGAGGTGAGCGGCGGAGCAAGCTTTCGGCCGATGGCGGATCAGTTGCTAGAGCTCGCAATCGAGCGCGTTGAGTGAGGGGAAGGAGAGAGATGCTCACAGGGGGTCTGCAGAGGTGCTAAGCGGGCGCGGGGAAGGCTTGATGACGACGAACGGGTGGCGGCGATCCGAGGTGGTCGAGGAGGAAGATGAAGTCGTCGCGGTCGCTGTAGGGGCTCCGAGCTCCAACTCAAGGTGGCAGGCGGTGTAGGGGACGACGACGGAGTGAACAGGCCATTTGGACGGGAGCGGGGAGGACGGTGGCCGCGAGGGCGGTGGCGCGGTGGATCTGGGGAGCGAAAGCGGCGCGAGGAGGGGGAATGGATGGGGACGCAAGGGGGATTGGAGAGGGGATCGAGGAGTCGGGGCGTGGCAGCCTTATTCTCTCGCGGGGTTCATCGCCGGCGAGGGGGTTCGGCGGCGACCAGCCTCCTGTAGCGACGGGGTCGGGGGAACAGAGAACCGACCGGGGAGGGGGAGTGGGCCGGCTAGGGTGGGTCAACGGCCAGCTGGGCCGAGGCCCAGCGGGGAGGGGGGTTCTTTTCCTTTTCTTTTCTTTTTTTTATTTGTAGTTTCTTTTATTTTCTTGTTTTACAAAAATTACCACTAGTGCCTAAATTTGTATTTATCAACAAACTACTGTGAGATTAATCCTTAACCCATAATAAAATAGTTTTAGCATTTTATAAATTCAATAGGCATTTGTTTAATTGTTTTCACTATTGTTTTAATTGTTTTAGAGCCTTTAAACATTTTGTCAAAGCTTGGTTTCTCCACCATAATTACTTACGATTTATTTGTCACTTTTAGAACATTTTAGTTTTAACATTTGAAAAGTTTTATTGTTTGCTTGATTTTGAATTTGAATTGGAATTGTTTTTGGACCATCGCGAGATTAACAACAGTAACCGAGGTGACATGGCATCATTAGCGTGGAATTACTATAGCCTAATTATCCGGGCGTCACAAGTGATGGATCAAAAGGGAATAAAATTGGTGATGAAATAATATGATTACTAGTTATAAATTGTTATACGAGATCAATATGATAGAACATACAACTTCCAAAGGTTGAAAGGAAGACATGCTGATGGAATTTCTAAATGATGCTATTTAAGTAAGTTTCTTTTAAGCGAAAAAATATACGGTAACGGATCAAAAGTTTAAGTAAAGGTGCTAAACATGAATAATTTATGTGGATAAGCTGTTCGACTTCCATACGATGGTCGAGACTACTCTGGAAGAATGGAATGATGGAAAGGTTTTGATAATCTGTTGAATGTCCTATTTAAATGAGTTCTGAGTTTCAATGGTGGAGAAAATGTATAGTAATAAATTAAAAGGTTATGAAAAACTACTAAAAATTATGTGATTCCTACATTTATAAGTTATTGTTGGATTTTCAAATGGTGGCATATGCAATTTCGAAACAAGAAACGAATCAAGGCTTCTGTCACTTGTCGGTAATGCTATTTAAACAAGTATTCAGTTTCGCCAAAATAGAAAATCTACCATGATGGATCAAAACGGTTAAAAATTGTACCAAATTGTCTAATTTCTATAGGTAAGTTGCTATCTGAGGTGCATATAGATGCACGGACTACCCTCGAAGCACATGAAATGGTGGAAATGATTTCGGAATATGTCGGTGACGCTTCATTAATAAGTTTTCAGTTTTCAACGAAATGAAAATCTATAGTGATGGATCAAAATGGGAACAAAATTGGTGATCAAATAAGATGATTACTAGTTATAAATTGTTAATACGAGATCAATATGATAGAACATACAACTTCCAAAGGTAGAAAGGAAGAAATGCTGATGGAATTTCTAAATGATGCTATTTAAGAAAGTTTTTTTAAGCGAAAAAATATACGGTAACGGATCAAAAGTTTAAGAAAAGGTGCTAAACATGAATAATTTATGTGGATAAGCTGTTCGACTTCCATATGGCGGTCGAGACTACTCTCGAAGAATGGAATGATGGAAAGGTTCTTATAATTTGTTGAATGTCCTATTTAAATGAGTTCTGAGTTTCAATGGAGGAGAAAATGTATAGTAACAAATTAAAAGGTTATGAAAAACTACTAAAAATTATGTGACTCCTTCATTTATAAGTTATTGTTGGATTTTCAAATGGCGGCATACGCTATTTCGAAACAAGAAACGAATCAAGGCTTCTATCACTTGTCGGTAATGCTATTTAAACAAGTATTAAGTTTCGCCAAAATAGAAAATCTACCATGATGGATCAAAACGGTTAAAAATTGTACCAAATTGTCTAATTTCTATAGGTAAGTTGCTATCTGAGGTGCATATAGATGCACGGACTACCCTCGAAGCATGAAATGGTGGAAATGATTTCGGAATATGTCACTGACGCTTCATTAATAAGTTTTCATTTTTCAATGAAATGAAAATCTATAGTGATGGATCAAAAGGGAATAAAATTGGTGATGAAATAATATGATTACTAGCTATAAATTGTTATACGAGATCAATATGATAGAACATACAACTTCCAAAGGTTGAAAGGAAGAAATGCTGATGGAATTTCTAGATGATGCTATTTAAGTAAGTTTCTTTTAAGCGAAAAAATATACGGTAACGGATAAAAAGTTTAAGTAAAGGTGCTAAACATGAATAATTTATGTCGATAAGCTGGTCGACTTCCATACGGCGGTCGAGACTACTCTCGAAGAATGGAATGATGGAAAGGTTTTTATAATTTGTTGAATGTCCTATTTAAATTAGTTTTGAGTTTCAATGGAGGAGAAAATATATAGTAATAAATTAAAAGGTTATGAAAAAATACTAAAAATTATGTGACTCCTACATTTATAAGTTATTGTTGGATTTTCAAATGGCGGCATACGTAATTTCGAAACAAGAAACGAATCAAGGCATCTATCAGTTGTCGGTGATGCTAGTTATTCAAGTATTCAGTTTCGCCAAAATAGAAAATCTACCATGATGGATCAAAACGGTTAAAAATTGTACCAAATTGTCTAATTTCTATAGGTAAGTTGCTATCTGAGGTGCATATAGATGCACGGACTACCCTCGAATCATGAAATGGTGGAAATGATTTCGGAATATGTCAATGACGCTTCATTAATAAGTTTTCAGTTTTCAATGAAATGAAAATCTATAGTGATGGATCAAAAGGGAATAAAATTGGTGATGAAATAATATGATTACTAGTTATAAATTGTTATACGAGATCAATATGGTCGAACATACAACTTCCAAAGGTTGAAAGGAAGAAATGCTGATGGGATTTCTAAAGGATGCTATTTAAGTAATTTTCTTTTAAGCGAAACGAATATACGGTAACATGAATAATTTATGTGGATAAGCTGTTCGGCTTCCATACGGCGGTCGAGACTACAATCGAAGAATGGAATGATGGAAACGTTGTTATAATGTGTCGAATGTCCTATTTAAATGAGTTCTGAGTTTCAATGGAGGAGAAAATGTAAAGTAATAAATCAAAAGGTTATCAAAAATACTAAAAATTATGTGACTCCTACATATATAAGTTATTGTAGTATTTTCAAATGGCGGCATACGCAATTTCTAAACAAGAAACGAAGCAAGGCTTCTATCACTTGTCAGTAATGCTATTTAAACAAGTATTCAGTTTCGCCAAAATAGAAAATCTACCATGATGGATCAAAACGGTTAAAAATTGTACCAAATTGTCTAATTTCTATAGGTAAGTTGCTATCCGAGGTGCATATAGATGCACGGACTACCCTCGGAGCATGAAATGGTGGAAATGATTTTGGAATATGTCATTGACGCTTCATTAATAAGTTTTCATTTTTCAATGAAATGAAAATCTATAGTGATGGATCAAAAGGGAATAAAATTGGTGATGAAATAATATGATTACTAGTTATAAATTGTTATACGAGATCAATATGATAAAACATACAACTTCCAAAGGTTGAAAGGAAGAAATGATGATGGAATTTCTAAATGATGCTATTTAAGTAAGTTTCTTTTAAGCGAAAAAATATACGGTAACGGATCAAAAGTTTAAGTAAAGGTGCTAAACATGAATATTTTATGTGGATAAGCTGTTCGACTTCCATACGGCGGTCGAGACTACTCTCGAAGAATGGAATGATGGAAAGGTTGTTATAATCTGTTGAATGTCCTATTTAAATGAGTTCTGAGTTTCAATGGAGGAGAAAATGTATAGTAATAAATTAAAAGGTTGTGAAAAACTACTAAAAATTATGTGACTCCTACATTTATAAGTTATTGTTGGATTTTCAAATGGCGGCATACGCAATTTCAAAACAAGAAACGAATCAAGGCATCTATCACTTATCGGTAATGCTATTTATTCAGTTTCGCCAAAATAGAAAATCTACCATGATGGATCAAAACGGTTAAAAATTGTATCAAATTTTCTAATTTCTATAGGTTAGTTGCTATCTGAGGTGCATATAGATGCATAGACTAGCCTCGAAGCATGAAATGGTGGAAATGATTTCAGAATATGTCGATGACGCTTTAGTAATAAGTATTCAGTTTTCAATGAAATGAAAATCTATAGTGATGGATCAAAAGGAATAAAATTGATGATGAAATAATATTATTACTAGTTATAAGTTGTTATAAGAGATCAATATGGTTGAACATACAACTTCCGAAGCTTGAATGGAAGAAATGCTGGTGGAATTTGTAAATGACGCTATTTAAGTAAGTTTCTTTTTAGCAAAAAAAATTATACTGTAACTATTCAAAATTTTAAGTAAAGGTGCTAAACATAAATAATCTATCTGTATAAGCTGTTCGACTACCATACGGCGGTCGAGACTACTCTCGAATAATGGAATGATGGAAAGGCTGTTAAAATGTGTGGAATGTCCTATTTAAATGAGTTCTAAGTTTCGAAGGTGGAGAACATGTAAAGCAATAAATCAAAACGTTATGAAAAACTACTAAAAATTATGTGACTCCCACAAATATAAGTTGTTGTAGGATTTTCTATTGGCGGCATAGGCAACTTCGAAACAAGAAATGAAGCAAGGCTTCTATCACTTGTCGGTAATGCTATTTAAACAAGTATTCACTTTCGCCAAAATAGAAAATCTACTATGATGGATCAAAACGGTTAAAAATTGTACCAAATTTTCCAATTTCTATAGGTAAGTTGCTATCTGAGGTGCATATAGATGCACGGACTACCCTCCAAGCATGAAATGGTGGAAATGATTTCAGAATATGTCGATGGCGCTTTACTAATAAGTTTTCAGTTTTCAAAGAATTGAAAATCTATAGTGATGGATCAAAAGAGAATAAAATTGGTGATGAAATAAAAAGGTTATGAAAAACTACTAAAAATTATGTGACTCCTACATATATAAGTTATGGTGGGATTTTGAAATGGCGGCATACGCAATTTCGAAACAAGAAACGAAGCGAGGCTTCTATCACTTGTCGGTAATGCTATTTAAACAAGTATTCAGTTTCGCCAAAATAGAAAATCTACCACGATGGGTCAAAACGGTTAAAAATTATATCAAATTGTCTAATTTCTATAGGTAAGTTGCTATCTGAGGTGCATATAGATGCTTGGACTACCCTCAAGCATGAAATGGTGGAAATGATTTCAGAATATGTCAATGACGCTTTTTGAAATGAAAATCTATAGTGATGGATCAAAAGGGAATAAAATTGGTGATGAAATAATATGATTACTAGTTATAAGTTGTTATACGAGATCAATATGGTCGATCATACAACTTCCGAAGCTTGAACGGAACAAATGATGGTGGAATTTTTAAATGACGCTATTTAAGTAAGTTTTTTTAGAAAAAAAATTATACGGTAACGGTTCAAAAGCTTAAGTAATGGTGCTAAACATTAATAATTTATGTGGATAAGCTGTTCGACTTCCATTCGGCGGTCGAGACTACTCTCGAAGAATGGAATGATGGAAAGGCTGTTATAATGTGTCGAATGTCCTATTTAAATGAGTTCTGAGTTTCAATGGAGGAGAAAATGTAAAGTAATAAATCAAAAGGTTACGAAAAACTACTAAAAATTATGTGACTCCTACATATATAAGTTATTATAGGATTTTCAAATGGCGGCATAGGCAATTTCGAAACAAGAAACGAAGCAAGGCTTCTATCACTTCTCGGTAATGCTATTTAAGCAAGTATTCAGTTTCGCCAAAATAGAAAATCTACCATGATGGATCAAAACGGTTAAAAATTATACCAAATTGTCTAATTTCAATAGCTAAGTTGCTATCTGAGGTGCATATAGATGCACGGACTACCCTCGAAGCATGAAATGGTGGAAATGATTTCGTAATATGTCAATGATGCTTCATTAATAAGTTTACAGTTTTCAACAAAATGAAACTCTATAGTGATGGATCAAAAAGGAACAAAATTGGTGATCAAATTATATGATTTTTAGTTATAAATTGTTATATGAGATCAATATGGTCGAACATACAACTTCAAAATGTTGAAAGGAAGAAATGCTGATGGAATTTCTAAATGATGCTATTTAAGTAAGTTTCTTTTAAGCGAAAAAAATATACGGTAACGGATCAAAAGTTTAAGTAAAGGTGCTAAACATGAATAATTTATGTGGATAAGCTGTTCGACATCCATACGGATGTCGAGACTACTCTCGAAGAATGGAATAATGCAAAGGTTGTTACAATGTGTCGAATGTCCTATTTAAATGAGTTCTGAGTTTCAATGGAGGAGAAAATATAAAGTAATAAATCAAAAGGTTATAAAAACTACTAAAAATTATGTGACTCCTACATATATAAGTTATTGTAGGATTTTCAAATGGCGGCATACGCAATTTCGAAACAAGAGACGAAGCAAGGCATCTATCACTTGTCGGTAATGCTATTTAAACAAGTATTCAGTTTCGCCAAAATAGAAAATCTATCACGATGGATCAAAACGGTTAAAAAATGTACCAAATTGTCTAATTTCTATAAGTAAGTTGCTATCTGTGGTGCATATAGATGCACGGACTACCCTTGAAGCATGAAATGGTGGAAATGATTTCGGAATATGTCAATGACGCTTCATTAATAAGTTTTCAGTTTTCAATGAAATGAAAATCTATAGTGATAGATCAAAAGGGAATAAAATTGGTGATGAAATAATATGATTACTAGTTATAAATTGTTATACGAGATCAATGTGGTCGAACATATAACTTCCAAAGGTTGCAAGGAAGAAATGCTGATGGAATTTCTAAATGATGCTATTTAAGTAAGTTTCTTTTAAGCGAAAAAATATACGGTAACGGATCAAAAGTTTAAGTAAAGGTGCTAAACATGAATAATTTATGTGGATAAGCTGTTCGACTTCCATACGGCGGTCGAGACTACTCTTGAAGAGTGGAATGATGTAAAGGTTGTTATAATTTGTCGAATGTCCTATTTAAATAAGTTCTGAGTTTCAATGGAGGAGAAAATGTAAAGTAATAAATAAAAAGGTTATGAAAAACTACTAAAAATTATGTGACTCCTACATATATAAGCTATGGTGGGATTTTGAAATGGCTGCATACGCAATTTTGACACAAGAAACGAAGCGAGGCTTCAATCACTTGTCGGTAATGCTATTTAAGCAAGTATTCAGTTTCACCAAAATAGAAAATCTACCATGATGGATCAAAACGGTTAAAAATTGTACCAAATTGTCTAATTTCTATAGGTAAGTTGATATCTGAGGTGCATATAGATGCACGGACTACCCTCGAATCATGAAATGGTGGAAATGATTTCGGAATATGTCAGTGACGCTTCATTAATAAGTTTTCAGTTTTCAATGAAATGAAAATCTATAGTGATGGATCAAAAGGGAATAAAATTGGTGATGAAATAATATGATTACTAGTTATAAATTGTTACCTGAGATCAATATGATAGAACATAAAACTTCCAAAGGTTGAAAGGAAGAAATGATGATGGAATTTCTAAATGATGCTATTTAAGTAAGTTTCTTTTAAGCGAAAAAATATACGGTAACGGATCAGAAGTTTAAGTAAAGGTGCTAAACATGAATATTTTATGTGGATAAGCTGTTCGACTTCCATACGGCGGTCGAGACTACTCTCGAAGAATAGAATGATGGAAAGGTTGTTATAATTTGTTGAATGTCTTATTTAAATGAGTTCTGAGTTTCAATGGAGGAGAAAATGTATAGTAATAAATTAAAAGGTTATAAAAACTACTAAAAATTATGTGACTTCTACATATATAAGTTATTGTAGGATTTTCAAATGGCGGCATACGCAATTTCGAAACAAGAAATGAAGCAAGGCATCTATCACTTATCGGTAATGCTATTTATTCAGTTTCGCCAAAATAGAAAATCTACCATGATGGATCAAAACAGTTAAAAATTGTATCAAATTGTCTAATTTCTATAGGTTAGTTGCTATCTAAGGTGCATATAGATGCATAGACTAGCCTCGAAGCATGAAATGGTGGAAATGATTTCAGAATATATCGATGACGCTTTAGTAATAAGTATTCAGTTTTCAATGAAATGAAAATCTATAGTGATGGATCAAAAGGAATAAAATTGATGATGAAATAATATTATTACTAGTTATAAGTTGTTATACGAGATCAATATGGTTGAACATACAACTTCCGAAGCATGAAGGGAAGAAATGCTGGTGGAATTTGTAAATGACGCTATTTAAGTAAGTTTCTTTTTAGGAAAAAAAATTATACTGTAACTATTCAAAATTTTAAGTAAAGGTGCTAAACATAAATAATTTATCTGGATAAGCTGTTCGACTACCATACGGCGGTCGAGACTACTCTCGAATAATGGAATGATGGAAAGGCTGTTAAAATGTGTGGAATGTCCTATTTAAATGAGTTCTAAGTTTCGAAGGAGGAGAACATGTAAAGCAATAAATCAAAAGGTTATGAAAAACTACTAAAAATTATGTGACTCCTACAAATATAAGTTGTTGTAGGATTTTCTATTGGCGGCATAGGCAACTTCGAAACAAGAAATGAAGCAAGGCTTCTATCACTTGTCGGTAATGCTATTTAAACAAGTATTCACTTTCGCCAAAATATAAAATCTACTATATGATGGATCGAAACGGTTAAAAATTGTACCAAATTTTCCAATTTCTATAGGTAAGTTGCTATCTGAGGTGCATATAGATGCACGGACTATCCTCCAAGCATGAAATGGTGGAAATGATTTCAGAATATGTCGATGACGCTTTACTAATAAGTTTTCAGTTTTCAAAGAATTGAAAATCTATAGTGATGGATCAAAAGGGAATAAAATTGGTGATGAAATAAAAAGGTTATGAAAAACTACTAAAAATTATGTGACTCCTACATATATAAGTTATGGTGGGATTTTGAAATGGCGGCATACGCAATTTCGAAACAAGAAACGAAGCGAGGCTTCTATCACTTGTCGGTAATGCCATTAAACAAGTATTCAGTTTCGCCAAAATAGAAAATCTACCACGATGGATCAAAACGGTTAAAAATTGTATCAAATTGTCTAATTTCTATAGGTAAGTTGCTATCTGAGGTGCATATAGATGCTTGGACTACCCTCAAGCATGAAATGGTGGAAATGATTTCAGAATATGTCGATGACACTTTTTGAAATGAAAATCTATAGTGATGGATCAAAAGGGAATAAAATTGGTGATGAAATAATATGATTACTAGTTATAAGTTGTTATACGAGATCAATATTGTCGATCATACAACTTCCGAAGCTTGAACGGAAGAAATGATGGTGGAATTTTTAAATGACGCTGTTTAAGTAAGTTTTTTTAGAAAAAAAAATATACGGTAGCGGTTCAAAAGCTTAAGTAATGGTGCTAAACATTAATAATTTATGTGGATAAGCTGTTCGACTTCCATTCGGCGGTCGAGACTACTCTCGAAGAATGGAATGATGGAAAGGCTGTTATAATGTGTCGAATGTCCTATTTAAATGAGTTCTGAGTTTCAATGGAGGAAAAAATGTAAAGTAATAAATCAAAAGGTTACGAAAAACTACTAAAAATTATGTGACTCCTACATATATAAGTTATTATAGGATTTTCAAATAACGGCATAGGCAATTTCGAAACAAGAAACGAAGCAAGGCTTCTATCACTTCTCGGTAATGCTATTTAAGCAAGTATTCAGTTTCGCCAATATAGAAAATCTACCATGATGGATCAAAACGGTTAAAAATTATACCAAATTGTCTAATTTCTATAGCTAAGTTGCTATCTGAGGTGCATATAGATGGACGGACTACCCTCGAAGCATGAAATGGTGGAAATGATTTCGTAATATGTCAATGATGCTTCATTAATAAGTTTACAGTTTTCAACGAAATGAAACTCTATAGTGATGGATCAAAAGGGAACAAAATTGGTGATGAAATTATATGATTTTTAGTTATAAATTGTTATATGAGATCAATATGGTCGAACATACAACTTCAAAATGCTGAAAAGAAGAAATGCTGATGGAATTTCTAAATGATGCTATTTAAGTAAGTTTCTTTTAAGCGGAAAAATATACGGTAACGGATCAAAAGTTTAAGTAAAGGTGCTAAACATGAATAATTTATGTGGATAAGCTGTTCGACATCCATACGGCGGTCGAGACTACTCTCGAAGAATGGAATGATGCAATGGTTGTTACAATGTGTCGAATGTCCTATTTAAATGAGTTCTGAGTTTCAATGGAGGAGAAAATATAAAGTAATAAATCAAAAGGTTATAAAAACTACTAAAAATTATGTGACTCCTACATATATAAGTTATAGTAGGATTTTCAAATGGCGGCATACGCAATTTCGAAACAAGAGACGAAGCAACGCATCTATCACTTGTCGGTAATGCTATTTAAACAAGTATTCAGCTTCGCCAAAATAGAAAATCTACCACGATGGATCAAAACGGTTAAAAAATGTACCAAATTGTCTAATTTCTATAAGTAAGTTGCTATCTGTGGTGCATATAGATGCACGGACTACCCTTGAAGCATGAAATGGTGGAAATGATTTCGGAATATGTCAATGACGCTTCATTAATAAGTTTTCACTTTTCAATGAAATGAAAATCTATAGTGATAGATCAAAAGGGAATAAAATTGGTGATGAAATAATATGATTACTAGTTATAAATTGTTATACGAGATCAATGTGGTCGAACATACAACTTCCAAAGGTTGCAAGGAAGAAATGCTGATGGAATTTCTAAATGATGCTATTTAAGTAAGTTTCTTTTAAGCGAAAAAATATACGGTAACGGATCAAAAGTTTAAGTAAAGGTGCTAAACATGAATAATTTATGTGGATAAGCTGTTCGACTTCCATACGGCGGTCGAGACTACTCTCGAAGAGTGGAATGATGGAAAGGTTATTATAATTTGTCGAATGTCCTATTTAAATGAGTTCTGAGTTTCAATGGAGGAGAAAATGTAAAGTAATAAATAAAAAGGTTATGAAAAACTACTAAAAATTATGTGACTCCTACATATATAAGCTATGGTGGGATTTTGAAATGGCGGCATACGCAATTTTGAAACAAGAAACGAAGCGAGGCTTCTATCACTTGTCGGTAATGCTATTTAAGCAAGTATTCAGTTTCGCCAAAATAGAAACTCTACCATGATGGATCAAAACGGTTAAAAATTATACCAAATTGTCTAATTTCTATAGGTAAGTTGCTATCTGAGGTGCATATAGATTCACGGACTACCCTCGAAGCATGAAATGGTGGAAATGATTTCGGAATATGTCAATGATGCTTCATTAATAAGTTTTCAGTTTTCAACGAAATGAAAATCTATAGTGATGTATCAAAAGGGAACAAAATTGGTGATGAAATTTTATGATTTTTAGTTATAAATTGTTATGTGAGATCAATATGGTCGAACATACAACTTCAAAATGATGAAAGGAAGAAATGCTGATGGAATTTCTAAATGATGCTATTTAAGTAAGTTTCTTTTAAGCGAAAAAATATACGGTAACGGATCAAAAGTTTAAGTAAAGGTGCTAAACATGAATAATTTATGTGGATAAGCTGTTCGACTTCCATACGGCGGTCGAGACTACTCTCGAAGAATGGAATGATGGAAAGGTTGTTACAATGTGTCGAATGTCCTATTTAAATGAGTTCTGAGTTTCAATGGAGGAGAAAATGTAAAGTAATAAATCAAAAGGTTATGAAAAACTACTAAAAATTATGTGACTCCTACATATATAAGTTATTGTAGGATTTTCGAATGGCGGCATACGCAATTTCGAAACAAGAGATGAAGCAAGGCGTCTATCACTTGTCGGTAATGCTATTTAAATAGGTATTCAGTTTCGCCAAAATAGAAAATCTACCACGATGGATCAAAACGGTTAAAAAATGTACGAAATTGTCTAATTTCTATAGGTAAGTTGCTATCTGTGGTGCATATAGATGCACGGACTACCCTCGAAGCATGAAATGGTGGAAATGATTTCGGAATATGTCAATGACGCTTCATTAATAAGTTTTCAGTTTTCAATGAAATGAAAATCTATAGTGATGGATCAAAAGGGAATAAAATTGGTGATGAAATAATATGATTACTAGTTATAAGTTGTTATACGAGATCAATATGGTCGAACATACAACTTCCGAAGCTTGAAGGGAAGAAATGATGGTGGAATTTTTAAATGACGCTATTTAAGTAAGTTTTTTTTAGCAAAAAAAAAATATACGGTAACGGTTCAAAAGCTTAAGTAATGGTGCTAATCATTAATAATTTATGTGGATAAGCTGTTCGACTTCCATTCGGCGGTCGAGACTACTTTCGAAGAATGGAATGATGGAAAGGCTGTTATAATGTGTCGAATGTCCTATTTAAATGAGTTCTGAGTTTCAATCGAGGAGAAAATGTAAAGTAATAAATCAAAAGGTTACGAAAAACTACTAAAAATTATGTGACTCCTACATATATAAGTTATTATAGGATTTTCAAATGGCGGCATAGGCAATTTCGAAACAAGAAACGAAGCAAGGCTTTATCACTTGTCGGTAATGCTATTTAAGCAAGTATTCAGTTTCGCCAAAATAGAAAATCTATCATGATGGATCAAAACGGTTAAAAATTATACCAAATTGTCTAATTTCTATAGGTAAGTTGCTATCTGCGGTGCATATAGATGCACAGACTACCCTCGAAGCATGAAATGGTGGAAATGATTTCGGAATATGTCAATGATGCTTCATTAATAAGTTTACAGTATTGAACGAAATGAAAATCTATAGTGATGGATCAAAAGGGAATAAAATTGGTGATGAAATTATATGATTTTTAGTTATAAATTGTTATATGAGATCAATATGGTCGAACATACAACTTCAAAATTTTGAAAGGAAGAAATGCTGATGGAATTTCTAAATGATGCTGTTTAAGTAAGTTTCCTTTAAGCGAAAAAATATACGGTAACGGATCAAAAGTTTAAGTAAAGGTGCTAAACATGAATAATTTATGTGGATAAGCTGTTCGACATCCATACGGCGGTCGAGAGACTACTCTCGAAGAATGGAATGATGCAAAGGTTGTTACAATGTGTCGAATGTCGTATTTAAATGAGTTCTGAGTTTCAATGGAGGAGAAAATGTAAAGTAATAAATCAAAAAGTTATGAAAAACTACTAAAAATTATGTGACTCCTACATATATAAGTTATTGTAGGATTTTCAAATGGCGGCATACGCAATTTCGAAACAAGAGACGAAGCAAGGCATCTATCACTTGTCGGTAATGCTATTTAAACAAGTATTTAGTTTCGCCAAAATAGAAAATCTACCATGATGGATCAAAACGGTTAAAAAATGTACCAAATTGTCTATTTTCTATAAGTAAGTTGCTATCTGTGGTGCATATAGATCCACGGACTACCAAGCATGAAATGGTGGAAATGATTTCGGAATATGTCAATGACGCTTCATTAATAAGTTTTCAGTTTTCAATGAAATGAAAATCTATAGTGATAGATCAAAAGGGAATAAAATTGGTGATGAAATAATATGATTACTAGTTATAAGTTGTTATACGAGATCAATATGGTCGAACATACAACTTCCAAAGATTGAAAGGAAGAAATGCTGATGTAATTTCTAAATGATGCTATTTAAGTAAGTTTTTTTAAGCGAAACAAATATACGGTAACGAATCAAAAGTTTAAGTAAAGGTGCTAAACATGAATAATTTATGTAGATAAGCTGTTCGGCTTTCATACGGCGGTCGAGACTACAATCGAAGAACGGAATGATGGAAAGGTTGTTATAATGTGTCGAATGTCCTATTTAAATGAGTTCTGAGTTTCAATGGAGGAGAAAATGTAAAGTAATAAATCAAAAGGTTATGAAAAACTACTAAAAATTATGTGACTCCTACATATATAAGTTATTGTAGGATTTTCAAATGGCGGCATACACAATTTCGAAACAAGGGATGAAGCAAGGCATCTATCACTTCTCGGTAATGCTATTTAAACAAGTATTCAGTTTCGCCAAAATAGAAAATCTACCACGATGGATCAAAACGGTTAAAAAATGTACCAAATTGTCTAATTTCTATAGGTAAGTTGCTATCTGTGGTGCATATAGATGCACGGACTACCCTCGAAGCATGAAATGGTGGAAATGATTTCGGAATATGTCAATGACGCTTCATTAATAAGTTTTCAGTTTTCAATGAAATGAATATCTATAGTGATGGATCAAAAGGGAATAAAATTGGTGATGAAATAATATGATTACTAGTTATAAGTTGTTATACGAGATCAATATGGTCGAACATACAACTTCCGAAGCTTAAAGGGAAGAAATGATGGTGGAATTTTTAAATGACGCTATTTAAGTAAGTTTCTTTTAGCAAAAAAAAATATACGGTAACGGTTCAAAAGCTTAAGTAATGGTGCTAAACATTAATAATTTATGTGGATAAGCTGTTCGACTTCCATTTGGCGGTCGAGACTACTTTCGAAAAATGGAATGATGGAAAGGCTGTTATAATGTGTCGAATGTCCTATTTAAATGAGTTCTGAGTTTCAATCGAGGAGAAAATGTAAAGTAATAAATCAAAAGGTTACGAAAAACTACTAAAAATTATGTGACTCCTACATATATAAGTTATTATAGGATTTTCAAATGGCGGCATAGGCAATTTCGAAACAAGAAACGAAGCAAGGCTTTATCACTTGTCGGTAATGCTATTTAAGCAAGTATTCAGTTTCGCCAAAATAGAAAATCTATCATGATGGATCAAAACGGTTAAAAATTATACCAAATTGTCTAATTTCTATAGGTAAGTTGCTATCTGCGGTGCATATAGATGCACAGACTACCCTCGAAGCATGAAATGGTGCAAATGATTTCGGAATATGTCAATGATGCTTCATTAATAAGTTTACAGTATAGAACGAAATGAAAATCTATAGTGATGGATCAAAAGGGAATAAAATTGGTGATGAAATTATATGATTTTTAGTTATAAATTGTTATATGAGATCAATATGGTCGAACATACAACTTCAAAATTTTGAAAGGAAGAAATGCTGATGGAATTTCTAAATGATGCTGTTTAAGTAAGTTTCCTTTAAGCGAAAAAAATATACGGTAACGGATCAAAAGTTTAAGTAAAGGTGCTAAACATGAATAATTTATGTGGATAAGCTGTTCGACATCCATACGGCGGTCGAGAGACTACTCTCGAAGAATGGAATGATGCAAAGGTTGTTACAATGTGTCGAATGTCGTATTTAAATGAGTTCTGAGTTTCAATGGAGGAGAAAATGTAAAGTAAAAAATCAAAAAGTTATGAAAAACTACTAAAAATTATGTGACTCCTACATATATAAGTTATTGTAGGATTTTCAAATGGCGGCATACGCAATTTCGAAACAAGAGACGAAGCAAGGCATCTATCACTTGTCGGTAATGCTATTTAAACAAGTATTTAGTTTCGCCAAAATAGAAAATCTACCATGATGGATCAAAATGGTTAAAAAATGTACCAAATTGTCTATTTTCTATAAGTAAGTTGCTATCTGTGGTGCATATAGATGCACGGACTACCAAGCATGAAATGGTGGAAATGATTTCGGAATATGTCAATGACGCTTCATTAATAAGTTTTCAGTTTTCAATGAAATGAAAATCTATAGTGATAGATCAAAAGGGAATAAAATTGGTGATGAAATAATATGATTACTAGTTATAAGTTGTTATACGAGATCAATATGGTCGAACATACAACTTCCAAAGATTGAAAGGAAGAAATGCTGATGTAATTTCTAAATGATGCTATTTAAGTAAGTTTTTTTAAGCGAAACAAATATACGGTAACGAATCAAAAGTTTAAGTAAAGGTGCTAAACATGAATAATTTATGTAGATAAGCTGTTCGGCTTTCATACGGCGGTCGAGACTACAATCGAAGAACGGAATGATGGAAAGGTTGTTATAATGTGTCGAATGTCCTATTTAAATGAGTTCTGAGTTTCAATGGAGGAGAAAATGTAAAGTAATAAATCAAAAGGTTATGAAAAACTACTAAAAATTATGTGACTCCTACATATATAAGTTATTGTAGGATTTTCAAATGGCGGCATACACAATTTCGAAACAAGGGATGAAGCAAGGCATCTATCACTTCTCGGTAATGCTATTTAAACAAGTATTCAGTTTCGCCAAAATAGAAAATCTACCACGATGGATCAAAACGGTTAAAAAATGTACCAAATTGTCTAATTTCTATAGGTAAGTTGCTATCTGTGGTGCATATAGATGCACGGACTACCCTCGAAGCATGAAATGGTGGAAATGATTTCGGAATATGTCAATGACGCTTCATTAATAAGTTTTCAGTTTTCAATGAAATGAATATCTATAGTGATGGATCAAAAGGGAATAAAATTGGTGATGAAATAATATGATTACTAGTTATAAGTTGTTATACGAGATCAATATGGTCGAACATACAACTTCCGAAGCTTGAAGGGAAGAAATGATGGTGGAATTTTTAAATGACGCTATTTAAGTAAGTTTTTTTTAGCAAAAAAAAAATATACGGTAACGGTTCAAAAGCTTAAGTAATGGTGCTAAACATTAATAATTTATGTGGATAAGCTGTTCGACTTCCATTTGGCGGTCGAGACTACTTTCGAAAAATGGAATGATGGAAAGGCTGTTATAATGTGTCGAATGTCCTATTTAAATGAGTTCTGAGTTTCAATCGAGGAGAAAATGTAAAGTAATAAATCAAAAGGTTACGAAAAACTACTAAAAATTATGTGACTCCTACATATATAAGTTATTATAGGATTTTCAAATGGCGGCATAGGCAATTTCGAAACAAGAAACGAAGCAAGGCTTTATCACTTGTCGGTAATGCTATTTAAGCAAGTATTCAGTTTCGCCAAAATAGAAAATCTATCATGATGGATCAGAACGGTTAAAAATTATACCAAATTGTCTTATTTCTATAGGTAAGTTGCTATCTGCGGTGCATATAGATGCACAGACTACCCTCGAAGCATGAAATGGTGCAAATGATTTCGGAATATGTCAATGATGCTTCATTAATAAGTTTACAGTATTGAACGAAATGAAAATCTATAGTGATGGATCAAAAGGGAATAAAATTGGTGATGAAATTATATGATTTTTAGTTATAAATTGTTATATGAGATCAATATGGTCGAACATACAACTTCAAAATTTTGAAAGGAAGAAATGCTGATGGAATTTCTAAATGATGCTGTTTAAGTAAGTTTCCTTTAAGCGAAAAAAATATACGGTAACGGATCAAAAGTTTAAGTAAAGGTGCTAAACATGAATAATTTATGTGGATAAGCTGTTCGACATCCATACGGCGGTCGAGAGACTACTCTCGAAGAATGGAATGATGCAAAGGTTGTTACAATGTGTCGAATGTCGTATTTAAATGAGTTCTGAGTTTCAATGGAGGAGAAAATGTAAAGTAATAAATCAAAAAGTTATGAAAAACTACTAAAAATTATGTGACTCCTACATATATAAGTTATTGTAGGATTTTCAAATGGCGGCATACGCAATTTCGAAACAAGAGACGAAGCAAGGCATCTATCACTTGTCGGTAATGCTATTTAAACAAGTATTTAGTTTCGCCAAAATAGAAAATCTACCATGATGGATCAAAACGGTTAAAAAATGTACCAAATTGTCTATTTTCTATAAGTAAGTTGCTATCTGTGGTGCATATAGATCCACGGACTACCAAGCATGAAATGGTGGAAATGATTTCGGAATATGTCAATGACGCTTCATTAATAAGTTTTCAGTTTTCAATGAAATGAAAATCTATAGTGATAGATCAAAAGGGAATAAAATTGGTGATGAAATAATATGATTACTAGTTATAAGTTGTTATACGAGATCAATATGGTCGAACATACAACTTCCAAAGATTGAAAGGAAGAAATGCTGATGTAATTTCTAAATGATGCTATTTAAGTAAGTTTTTTTAAGCGAAACAAATATACGGTAACGAATCAAAAGTTTAAGTAAAGGTGCTAAACATGAATAATTTATGTAGATAAGCTGTTCGGCTTTCATACGGCGGTCGAGACTACAATCGAAGAACGGAATGATGGAAAGGTTGTTATAATGTGTCGAATGTCCTATTTAAATGAGTTCTGAGTTTCAATGGAGGAGAAAATGTAAAGTAATAAATCAAAAGGTTATGAAAAACTACTAAAAATTATGTGACTCCTACATATATAAGTTATTGTAGGATTTTCAAATGGCGGAATACACAATTTCGAAACAAGGGATGAAGCAAGGCATCTATCACTTCTCGGTAATGCTATTTAAACAAGTATTCAGTTTCGCCAAAATAGAAAATCTACCACGATGGATCAAAACGGTTAAAAAATGTACCAAATTGTCTAATTTCTATAGGTAAGTTGCTATCTGAGGTGCATATAGATGCACGGACTACCCTCAAAGCATGAAATGGTGGAAATGATTTCGTAATATGTCAATGATGCTTCATTAATAAGTTTACAGTTTTCAACGAAATGAAACTCTATAGTGATGGATCAAAAGGGAACAAAATTGGTGATGAAATTATATGATTTTTAGTTATAAATTGTTATATGAGATCAATATGGTCGAACATACAACTTCAAAATGTTGAAAGGAAGAAATGCTGATGGAATTTCTAAATGATGCTATTTAAGTAAGTTTCTTTTAAGCGAAAAAATATACGGTAACGGATCAAAAGTTTAAGTAAAGGTGCTAAACATGAATAATTTATGTGGATAAGCTGTTCGACATCCATACGGCGGTCGAGACTACTCTCGAAGAATGGAATGATGCAAAGGTTGTTACAATGTGTCGAATGTCCTATTTAAATGAGTTCTGAGTTTCAATGGAGGAGAAAATATAAAGTAATAAATCAAAAGGTCATAAAAACTACTAAAAATTATGTGACTCCTACATATATAAGTTATTGTAGGATTTTCAAATGGCGGCATACGCAATTTCGAAACAAGAGACGAAGCAAGGCATCTATCACTTGTCGGTAATGCTACTTAAACAAGTATTCAGTTTCGCCAAAATAGAAAATCTACCACGATGGATCAAAACGGTTAAAAAATGTACCAAATTGTCTAATTTCTATAAGTAAGTTGCTATCTGTGGTGCATATAGATGCATGGACTACCCTTGAAGCATGAAATGGTGGAAATGATTTCGGAATATGTCAATGACGCTTCATTAATAAGTTTTCAGTTTTCAATGAAATGAAAATCTATAGTGATAGATCAAAAGGGAATAAAATTGGTGATGAAATAATATGATTACTAGTTATAAATTGTTATACGAGATCAATGTGGTCGAACATACAACTTCCAAAGGTTGCAAGGAAGAAATGCTGATGGAATTTCTAAATGATGCTATTTAAGTAAGTTTGTTTTAAGCGAAAAAATATACGGTAACGGATCAAAAGTTTAAGTAAAGGTGCTAAACATGAATAATTTATGTGGATAAGCTGTTCGACTTCCCTACGGCGGTCGAGACTACTCTCGAGGAGTGGAATGATGGAAAGGTTGTTATAATTTGTCGAATGTCCTATTTGAATAAGTTCTGAGTTTCAATGGAGGAGAAAATGTAAAGTAATAAATAAAAAGGTTATGAAAAAATACTAAAAATTATGTGACTCCTACATATATAAGTTATTGTAGGATTTTCAAATGGCGGCATACGCAATTTCGAAACAAGAGATGAAGCAAGGCGTCTATCACTTGTCGGTAATGCTATTTAAACAAGTATTCAGTTTCGCCAAAATAGAAAATCTACCGCGATGGATCAAAACGGTTAAAAAATGTACCAAATTGTCTAATTTCTATAGGTAAGTTGCTATCTGAGGTGCATATAGATGCACGGACTACCCTCGAATCATGAAATGGTGGAAATGATTTCGTAATATGTCAATGATGCTTCATTAATAAGTTTACAGTTTTCAACGAAATGAAACTCTATAGTGATGGATCAAAAGGGAACAAAATTGGTGATGAAATTATATGATTTTTAGTTATAAATTGTTATATGAGATCAATATGGTCGAACATACAACTTCAAAATGTTGAAAGGAAGAAATGCTGATGGAATTTCTAAATGATGCTATTTAAGTAAGTTTCTTTTAAGCGAAAAAATATACGGTAACGGATCAAAAGTTTAAGTAAAGGTGCTAAACATGAATAATTTATGTGGATAAGCTGTTCGGCATCCATACGGCGGTCGAGACTACTCTCGAAGAATGGAATGATGCAAAGGTTGTTACAATGTGTCGAATGTCCTATTTAAATGAGTTCTGAGTTTCAATGGAGGAGAAAATATAAAGTAATAAATCAAAAGGTCATAAAAACTACTAAAAATTATGTGACTCCTACATATATAAGTTATTGTAGGATTTTCAAATGGCGGCATACGCAATTTCGAAACAAGAGACGAAGCAAGGCATCTATCACTTGTCGGTAATGCTACTTAAACAAGTATTCAGTTTCGCCAAAATAGAAAATCTACCACGATGGATCAAAACGGTTAAAAAATGTACCAAATTGTCTAATTTCTATAAGTAAGTTGCTATCTGTGGTGCATATAGATGCATGGACTACCCTTGAAGCATGAAATGGTGGAAATGATTTCGGAATATGTCAATGACGCTTCATTAATAAGTTTTCAGTTTTCAATGAAATGAAAATCTATAGTGATAGATCAAAAGGGAATAAAATTGGTGATGAAATAATATGATTACTAGTTATAAGTTGTTATACGAGATCAATATGGTCGAACATACAACTTCCAAAGATTGAAAGGAAGAAATGCTGATGTAATTTCTAAATGATGCTATTTAAGTAAGTTTTTTTAAGCGAAACAAATATACGGTAACGAATCAAAAGTTTAAGTAAAGGTGCTAAACATGAATAATTTATGTAGATAAGCTGTTCGGCTTTCATACGGCGGTCGAGACTACAATCGAAGAACGGAATGATGGAAAGGTTGTTATAATGTGTCGAATGTCCTATTTAAATGAGTTCTGAGTTTCAATGGAGGAGAAAATGTAAAGTAATAAATCAAAAGGTTATGAAAAACTACTAAAAATTATGTGACTCCTACATATATAAGTTATTGTAGGATTTTCAAATGGCGGAATACACAATTTCGAAACAAGGGATGAAGCAAGGCATCTATCACTTCTCGGTAATGCTATTTAAACAAGTATTCAGTTTCGCCAAAATAGAAAATCTACCACGATGGATCAAAACGGTTAAAAAATGTACCAAATTGTCTAATTTCTATAGGTAAGTTGCTATCTGAGGTGCATATAGATGCACGGACTACCCTCAAAGCATGAAATGGTGGAAATGATTTCGTAATATGTCAATGATGCTTCATTAATAAGTTTACAGTTTTCAACGAAATGAAACTCTATAGTGATGGATCAAAAGGGAACAAAATTGGTGATGAAATTATATGATTTTTAGTTATAAATTGTTATATGAGATCAATATGGTCGAACATACAACTTCAAAATGTTGAAAGGAAGAAATGCTGATGGAATTTCTAAATGATGCTATTTAAGTAAGTTTCTTTTAAGCGAAAAAATATACGGTAACGGATCAAAAGTTTAAGTAAAGGTGCTAAACATGAATAATTTATGTGGATAAGCTGTTCGACATCCATACGGCGGTCGAGACTACTCTCGAAGAATGGAATGATGCAAAGGTTGTTACAATGTGTCGAATGTCCTATTTAAATGAGTTCTGAGTTTCAATGGAGGAGAAAATATAAAGTAATAAATCAAAAGGTCATAAAAACTACTAAAAATTATGTGACTCCTACATATATAAGTTATTGTAGGATTTTCAAATGGCGGCATACGCAATTTCGAAACAAGAGACGAAGCAAGGCATCTATCACTTGTCGGTAATGCTACTTAAACAAGTATTCAGTTTCGCCAAAATAGAAAATCTACCACGATGGATCAAAACGGTTAAAAAATGTACCAAATTGTCTAATTTCTATAAGTAAGTTGCTATCTGTGGTGCATATAGATGCATGGACTACCCTTGAAGCATGAAATGGTGGAAATGATTTCGGAATATGTCAATGACGCTTCATTAATAAGTTTTCAGTTTTCAATGAAATGAAAATCTATAGTGATAGATCAAAAGGGAATAAAATTGGTGATGAAATAATATGATTACTAGTTATAAATTGTTATACGAGATCAATGTGGTCGAACATACAACTTCCAAAGGTTGCAAGGAAGAAATGCTGATGGAATTTCTAAATGATGCTATTTAAGTAAGTTTGTTTTAAGCGAAAAAATATACGGTAACGGATCAAAAGTTTAAGTAAAGGTGCTAAACATGAATAATTTATGTGGATAAGCTGTTCGACTTCCCTACGGCGGTCGAGACTACTCTCGAGGAGTGGAATGATGGAAAGGTTGTTATAATTTGTCGAATGTCCTATTTGAATAAGTTCTGAGTTTCAATGGAGGAGAAAATGTAAAGTAATAAATAAAAAGGTTATGAAAAAATACTAAAAATTATGTGACTCCTACATATATAAGTTATTGTAGGATTTTCAAATGGCGGCATACGCAATTTCGAAACAAGAGATGAAGCAAGGCGTCTATCACTTGTCGGTAATGCTATTTAAACAAGTATTCAGTTTCGCCAAAATAGAAAATCTACCGCGATGGATCAAAACGGTTAAAAAATGTACCAAATTGTCTAATTTCTATAGGTAAGTTGCTATCTGTGGTGCATATAGATGCACGGACTACCCTCGAAGCATGAAATGGTGGAAATGATTTCGGAATATGTCAATGACGCTTCATTAATAAGTTTTCAATTTTCAATGAAATGAAAATCTATAGAGATAGATCAAGAGGGAATAAAATTGGTGATGAAATAATATGATTACTAGTTATAAGTTGTTATACGAGATCAATATGGTCGAACATACAACTTCCGAAGCTTGAAGGGAAGAAATGATGGTGGAATTTTTAAATGACGATATTTAAGTAAGTTTTTTTAGCAAAAAAAAATATACGGTAACGGTTCAAAAGCTTAAGTAATGGTGCTAAACATTAATAATTTATGTGGATAAGCTGTTCGACTTCCATTCGGCGGTCGAGACTACTTTCGAAGAATGGAATAATGGAAAGGCTGTTATAATGTGTCGAATGTCCTATTTAAATTAGTTCTGAGTTTCAATCGAGGAGAAAATGTAAAGTAATAAATCAAAAGGTTACGAAAAACTACTAAAAATTATGTGACTCCTACATATATAAGTTATTATAGGATTTTCAAATGGCGGCATAGGCAATTTCGAAACAAGAAACGAAGCAAGGCTTCTATCACTTGTCGGTAATGCTATTTAAGCAAGTATTCAGTTTCGCCAAAATAGAAAATCTACCATGATGGATCAAAACGGTTAAAAATTATACCAAATTGTCTAATTTCTATAGGTAAGTTGCTATCTGAGGTGCATATAGATGCACGGACTACCCTCGAAGCATGAAATGGTGGAAATGATTTCGGAATATGTCAATGATGCTTCATTAATAAGTTACAGTATTGAACGAAATGAAAATCTATAGTGATGGATCAAAAGGGAACAAAATTGGTGATGAAATTATATGATTTTTAGTTATAAATTTTTATATGAGATCAATATGGTCGAACATACAACTTCAAAATTTTAAAAGGAAGAAATGCTGATGGAATTTCTAAATGATGCTGTTTAAGTAAGTTTCTTTTATGCGAAAAAAATATACGGTAACGGATCAAAAGTTTAAGTAAAGGTGCTAAACATGAATAATTTATGTGGATAAGCTGTTCGACATCCATACGGCGGTCGAGACTACTCTCGAAGAATGGAATGATGCAAAGGTTGTTACAATGTGTCGAATGTCCTATTTAAATGAGTTCTGAGTTTCAATGGAGGAGAAAATGTAAAGTAATAAATCAAAAGGTTATGAAAAACTACTAAAAATTATGTGACTCCTACATATATAAGTTATTGTAGGATTTTCAAATGGCGGCATACGCAATTTCGAAACAAGAGACGAAGCAAGGCATCTATCACTTGTCGGTAGTGCTATTTAAACAAGTATTCAGTTTCGCCAAAATAGAAAATCTACCACGATGGATCAAAACGGTTAAAAAATGTACCAAATTGTCTAATTTCTATAAGTAAGTTGCTCTCTGTGGTGCATATAGATGCACGGACTACCCTTGAAGCATGAAATGGTGGAAATGATTTCGGAATAAGTCAATGATGCTTCATTAATAAGTTTTCAGTTTTCAATGAAATGAAAATCTATAGTGATAGATCAAAAGGGAATAAAATTGGTGATGAAATAATATGATTACTAGTTATAGATTGTTATACGAGATCAATGTGGTCGAACATAAAACTTCCAAAGGTTGGAAAGAAGAAATGCTGATGGAATTTCTAAATGATGCTATTTAAGTAAGTTTCTTTTAAGCGAAAAAAATATACGGTAACGGATCAAAAGTTTAAGTAAAGGTGCTAAACATGAATAATTTATGTGGATAACCTGTTCGACTTCCATACGGCTGCGAGACTACTCTCGAAGAATGGAATGATGGAAAGGTTGTTATAATGTGTCGAATGTCCTATTTAAATGAGTTCTGAGTTTCAATGGAGGAGAAAATGTAAAGTAATAAATCAAAAGGTTATGAAAAACTACTAAAAATTATGTGACTCCTACATATATAAGTTATTGTAGGATTTTCAAATGGCGGCATACACAATTTCGAAACAAGGGATGAAGCAAGGCATCTATCACTTCTCGGTAATGCTATTTAAACAAGTATTCAGTTTCGCCAAAATAGAAAATCTACCACGATGGATCAAAACGGTTAAAAAATGTACCAAATTGTCTAATTTCTATAGGTAAGTTGCTATCTGAGGTGCATATAGATGCACGGACTACCCTCAAAGCATGAAATGGTGGAAATGATTTCGTAATATGTCAATGTTGCTTCATTAATAAGTTTACAGTTTTCAACGAAATGAAACTCTATAGTGATGGATCAAAAGGGAACAAAATTGGTGATGAAATTATATGATTTTTAGTTATAAATTGTTATATGAGATCAATATGGTCGAACATACAACTTCAAAATGTTGAAAGGAAGAAATGCTGTTGGAATTTCTAAATGATGCTATTTAAGTAAGTTTCTTTTAAGCGAAAAAATATACGGTAACGGATCAAAAGTTTAAGTAAAGGTGCTAAACATGAATAATTTATGTGGATAAGCTGTTCGACATCCATACGGCGGTCGAGACTACTCTCGAAGAATGGAATGATGCAAAGGTTGTTACAATGTGTCGAATGTCCTATTTAAATGAGTTCTGAGTTTCAATGGAGGAGAAAATATAAAGTAATAAATCAAAAGGTCATAAAAACTACTAAAAATTATGTGACTCCTACATATATAAGTTATTGTAGGATTTTCAAATGGCGGCATACGCAATTTCGAAACAAGAGACGAAGCAAGGCATCTATCCCTTGTCGGTAATGCTACTTAAACAAGTATTCAGTTTCGCCAAAATAGAAAATCTACCACGATGGATCAAAACGGTTAAAAAATGTACCAAATTGTCTAATTTCAATAAGTAAGTTGCTATCTGTGGTGCATATAGATGCATGGACTACCCTTGAAGCATGAAATGGTGGAAATGATTTCGGAATATGTCAATGACGCTTCATTAATAAGTTTTCAGTTTTCAATGAAATGAAAATCTATAGTGATAGATCAAAAGGGAATAAAATTGGTGATGAAATAATATGATTACGAGTTATAAATTGTTATACGAGATCAATGTGGTCGAACATACAACTTCCAAAGGTTGCAAGGAAGAAATGCTGATGGAATTTCTAAATGATGCTATTTAAGTAAGTTTGTTTTAAGCGAAAAAATATACGGTAACGGATCAAAAGTTTAAGTAAAGGTGCTAAACATGAATAATTTATGTGGATAAGCTGTTCGACTTCCCTACGGCGGTCGAGACTACTCTCGAGGAGTGGAATGATGGAAAGGTTGTTATAATTTGTCGAATGTCCTATTTGAATAAGTTCTGAGTTTCAACGGAGGAGAAAATGTAAAGTAATAAATAAAAAGGTTATGAAAAAATACTAAAAATTATGTGACTCCTACATATATAAGTTATTGTAGGATTTTCAAATGGCGGCATACGCAATTTCGAAACAAGAGATGAAGCAAGGCGTCTATCACTTGTCGGTAATGCTATTTAAACAAGTATTCAGTTTCGCCAAAATAGAAAATCTACCGCGATGGATCAAAACGGTTAAAAAATGTACCAAATTGTCTAATTTCTACAGGTAAGTTGCTATCTGTGGTGCATATAGATGCACGGACTACCCTCGAAGCATGAAATGGTGGAAATGATTTCGGAATATGTCAATGACGCTTCATTAATAAGTTTTCAATTTTCAATGAAATGAAAATCTATAGAGATAGATCAAGAGGGAATAAAATTGGTGATGAAATAATATGATTACTAGTTATAAGTTGTTATACGAGATCAATATGGTCGAACATACAACTTCCGAAGCTTGAAGGGAAGAAATGATGGTGGAATTTTTAAATGACGATATTTAAGTAAGTTTTTTTAGCAAAAAAAAATATACGGTAACGGTTCAAAAGCTTAAGTAATGGTGCTAAACATTAATAATTTATGTGGATAAGCTGTTCGACTTCCATTCGGCGGTCGAGACTACTTTCGAAGAATGGAATAATGGAAAGGCTGTTATAATGTGTCGAATGTCCTATTTAAATTAGTTCTGAGTTTCAATCGAGGAGAAAATGTAAAGTAATAAATCAAAAGGTTACGAAAAACTAATAAAAATTATGTGACTCCTACATATATAAGTTATTATAGGATTTTCAAATGGCGGCATAGGCAATTTCGAAACAAGAAACGAAGCAAGGCTTCTATCACTTGTCGGTAATGCTATTTAAGCAAGTATTCAGTTTCGCCAAAATAGAAAATCTACCATGATGGATCAAAACGGTTAAAAATTATACCAAATTGTCTAATTTCTATAGGTAAGTTGCTATCTGAGGTGCATATAGATGCACGGACTACCCTCGAAGCATGAAATGGTGGAAATGATTTCGGAATATGTCAATGATGCTTCATTAATAAGTTACAGTATTGAACGAAATGAAAATCTATAGTGATGGATCAAAAGGGAACAAAATTGGTGATGAAATTATATGATTTTTAGTTATAAATTTTTATATGAGATCAATATGGTCGAACATACAACTTCAAAATTTTAAAAGGAAGAAATGCTGATGGAATTTCTAAATGATGCTGTTTAAGTAAGTTTCTTTTATGCGAAAAAAATATACGGTAACGGATCAAAAGTTTAAGTAAAGGTGCTAAACATGAATAATTTATGTGGATAAGCTGTTCGACATCCATACGGCGGTCGAGACTACTCTCGAAGAATGGAATGATGCAAAGGTTGTTACAATGTGTCGAATGTCCTATTTAAATGAGTTCTGAGTTTCAATGGAGGAGAAAATGTAAAGTAATAAATCAAAAGGTTATGAAAAACTACTAAAAATTATGTGACTCCTATATATATAAGTTATTGTAGGATTTTCAAATGGCGGCATACGCAATTTCGAAACAAGAGACGAAGCAAGGCATCTATCACTTGTCGGTAGTGCTATTTAAACAAGTATTCAGTTTCGCCAAAAGAGAAAATCTACCACGATGGATCAAAACGGTTAAAAAATGTACCAAATTGTCTAATTTCTATAAGTAAGTTGCTCTCTGTGGTGCATATAGATGCACGGACTACCCTCGAAGCATGAAATGGTGGAAATGATTTCGGAATAAGTCAATGATGCTTCATTAATAAGTTTTCAGTTTTCAATGAAATGAAAATCTATAGTGATAGATCAAAAGGGAATAAAATTGGTGATGAAATAATATGATTACTAGTTATAGATTGTTATACGAGATCAATGTGGTCGAACATAAAACTTCCAAAGGTTGGAAAGAAGAAATGCTGATGGAATTTCTAAATGATGCTATTTAAGTAAGTTTCTTTTAAGCGAAAAAAATATACGGTAACGGATCAAAAGTTTAAGTAAAGGTGCTAAACATGAATAATTTATGTGGATAACCTGTTCGACTTCCATACGGCTGCGAGACTACTCTCGAAGAATGGAATGATGGAAAGGTTGTTATAATTTGTCGAATGTCCTATTTAAATAAGTTCTGAGTTTCAATGGAGGAGAAAATGTAAAGTAATAAATAAAAAGCTTATGAAAAACTACTAAAAATTATGTCACTCCTACATATATAAGTTATGGTGGGATTTTGAAATGGCGGCATACGCAATTTCGAAACAAGAAACGAAGCGAGGTTTCTATCACTTGTCGGTAATGCTATTTAAACAAGTATTCAGTTTCGCCAAAATAGAAAATCTACCACGATGGATCAAAACGGTTACAAATTGTATCAAATTGTCTAATTTCTATAGGTAAGTTGCTATCTGAGGTGCATATAGATGCTTGGACTACCCTCGAAGCATGAATTGGTGGAAATGATTTCAGAATATGTCGATGACGCTTTATGAAATGAAAATTTATAGTGATGGATCAAAAGGGAGTAAAATTGGTGATGAAATAATATGATTACTAGTTATAAGTTGTTATACGAGATCAATATGGTCGAACATACAACTTCCGAAGCTTGAAGGGAAGAAATGATGGTGGAATTTTTAAATGACGATATTTAAGTAAGTTTTTTTAGCAAAAAAAAAATACGGTAACGGTTCAAAAGCTTAAGTAATGGTGCTAAACATTAATAATTTATGTGGATAAGCTGTTCGACTTCCATTCGGCGGTCGAGACTACTCTCGAAGAATGGAATGATGTAAAGGCTGTTATAATGTGTCGAATGTCCTATTTAAATGAGTTCTGAGTTTCAATGGAGGAGAAAATGTAAAGTAATAAATCAAAAGGTTACGAAAAACAATAAAAATTATGTGACTCCTACATATATAAGTTATTATAGGATTTTCAAATGGCGGCATAGGCAATTTCGAAACAAGAAACGGAGCAAGGCTTCTATCACTTGTCGGTAATGCTATTAAAGCAAGTATTCAGTTTCGCCAAAATAGAAAATCTACCATGATGGATCAAAACGGTTAAAAATTATACCAAATTGTCTAATTTCTATAGGTACGTTGCTATCTGAGGTGCATATAGATGCACCGAGTACCCTCGAAGCATGAAATGGTGGAAATGATTTCGGAATATGTCAATGATGCTTCATTAATAAGTTTTCAGTTTTCAACGAAATGAAAATCTATAGTGATGTATCAAAAGGGAGCAAAATTGGTGATGAAATTTTATGATTTTTAGTTATAAATTGTTATATGAGATCGATATGGTCGAACAAACGACTTCAAAATGTTGAAAGGAAGAAACGCTGATGGAATTTCTAAATGATGCAATTTAAGTAAGTTTCTTTTAAGCGAAAAAATATACGGTAACGGATCAATAGTTTAAGTAAAGGTGCTAAACATGAATAATTTATATGGATAAGCTGTTCGAATTCCATACGGCGGTCGAGACTACTCTCGAAGAATGGCATGATGGAAAGGTTGTTACAATGTGTCGAATGTCCTATTTAAATGAGTTCTGAGTTTCAATGGAGGAGAAAATGTAAAGTCATAAATCAAAAGGTTATGAAAAACTACTAAAAATTATGTGACTCCTACATATATAAGTTATTGTAGGATTTTCAAATGGCGGCATACGCAATTTCGAAACAAGAGATGAAGCAAGGCATCTATCACTTGTCGGTAATGCTATTTAAAAAATCTACCACGATGGATCAAAACGGTTAAAAAATGTACCAAATTGTCTAATTTCTATAGGTAAGTTGCTATCTGTGGTGCATATAGATGCACGGACAACCCTCGAAGCATGAAATGGTGGAAATGATTTCGGAATATGTCAATGACGCTTCATTAATAAGTTTTCAGTTTTCAATGAAATGAAAATCTATAGTGATAGATCAAAAGGGAATAAAATTGGTGATGAAATAATATGATTACTAGTTATAAATTGTTATACGAGATCAATGTGGTCGAACATACAACTTCCAAAGGTTGCAAGGAAGAAATGCTGATGGAATTTCTAAATGATGTTATTTAAGTAAGTTTCTTTTAAGCAAAAAAAATATACGGTAACGGATCAAAAGTTTAAGTAAAGGTGCTAAACATGAATAATTTATGTGGATAAGCTGTTCGACTTCCATAGGGCGGTCGAGACTACTCTCGAAGAATGGAATGATGGAAAGGTTGTTACAATGTGTCGAATGTCCTATTTTAAATGAGTTCTGAGTTTCAATGAAGGAGAAAATGTAAAGTAATAAATCAAAAGGTTATTAAAAACTACTAAAAATTATGTGACTCCTACATATATAAGTTATTGTAGAAATTTCAAATGGCGGCATACGCAATTTCGAAACAAGGCATGAACCAAGGCATCTATCACTTGTCGGTAATGCTATTTAAACAAGTATTCAGTTTCGCCAAAATAGAAAATCTACCACGATGGATCAAAACGGTTAAAAAATGTACCAAATTGTCTAATTTCTATAGGTAAGTTGCTATCTGTGGTGCATATAAATGCACGGACTACCCTCGAAGCATGAAATGGTGGAAATGATTTCGGAATATGTCAATGACGCTTCATTAATAAGTTTTCAGTTTTCAATGAAATGAAAATCTATAGTGATAGATCAAAAGGGAATAAAATTGGTGATGAAATAATATGATTACTAGTTATAAATTGTTATACGAGATCAATGTGGTCGAACATACAACTTCCAAAGGTTGCAAGGATGAAATGCTGATGGAATTTCTAAATGATGCTATTTAAGTAAGTTTCTTTTAAGCGAAAAAATATACGGTAACGGATCAAAAGTTTAAGTAAAGGTGCTAAACATGAATAATTTATGTGGATAAGCTGTTCGACTTCCATACGGCGGTCGAGACTACTCTCGAAGAATGGAATGATGGAAAGGTTGTTATAATTTGTCGAATGTCCTATTTAAATAAGTTCTGAGTTTCAATGGAGGAGAAAACGTAAAGTAATAAATCAAAAGGTTATGAAAAACTACTAAAAATTATGTGACTCCTACATATATAAGTTATTATAGGATTTTCAAATGGCGGCATAGGCAATTTCGAAACAAGAAACGAAGCAAGGCTTCTATCACTTGTCGGTAATCCTATTTAAGCAAGTATTCAGTTTCGCCAAAATAGAAAATCTACCATGATAGCTCAAAACGGTTAAAATATATACCAAATTGTCTAATTTCTATAGGTAAGTTGCTATCTGAGGTGCATATAGATGCACCGACTACCCTCGAAGCATGAAATGGTGGAAATGATTTCGGAATATGTCAATGATGCTTCATTAATAAGTTTACAGTTTTCAACGAAATGAAAATCTATAGTGATGGATCAAAAGAGAACAAAATTGCTGATGAAATTATATGATTTTTAGTTATAAATTGTTATATGAGATCAATATGGTCGAACGTACAACTTCAAAATGTTGAAAGGAAGAAATGCTGATGGAATTTCTAAATGATGCTATTTAAGTAAGTTTCTTTTAAGCGAAAAATATATACGGTAACGGATCAAAAGTTTAAGTAAAGGTGCTAAACATGAATAATTTATGTGGATAAGCTGTTCGACATCCATACGGCGGTCGAGACTACTCTCGAAGAATGGAATGATGCAAAGGTTGTTACAATCTGTCGAATGTCCTATTTAAATGAGTTCTGAGTTTCAATGGAGGAGAAAATGTAAAGTAGTAAATCAAAAGGTTATGAAACACTACTAAAAATTATGTGACTCCTACATATATAAGTTATTGTAGGATTTTCAAATGGCGGCATACGCAATTTCGAAACAAGAGACGAAGCAAGGCATCTATCACTTGTGGGTAATGCTATTTAAACAAGTATTCAGTTTCGCCAGAATAGAAAATCTACCACGATGGATCAAAACGGTTAAAAAATGTACCAAATTGTCTAATTTCTATAGGTAAGTTGCTATCTGTGGTGCATATAGATGCACGGACTACCCTTGAAGCATGAAATGGTGGAAATGATTTCGGAATATGTCAATGACGCTTCATTAATAAGTTTTCAGTTTTCAATGAAATGAAAATCTATAGTGATAGATCAAAAGGGAATAAAATTGGTGATGAAATAATATGATTACTAGTTATAAATTGTTATACGAGATCAATGTGGTCGAACATACAACTTCCAAAGGTTGCAAGGAAGAAATGCTAATGGAATTTCTAAATGATGCTATTTAAGTAAGTTTCTTTTAAGCGAAAAAATATACGGTAACGGATCAAAAGTTGAAGTAAAGGTGTGCTAAACATGAATAATTTATGTGGATAAGCTGTTCGACTTCCATACGGCGGTCGAGACTACTCTCGAAGAATGGAATGATGGAAAGGTTGTTATAATTTGTCGAATGTCCTATTTAAATAAGTTTTGAGTTTCAATGGAGGAGAAAAATGTATAGTAATAAATCAAAAGGTTATGAAAAACTACTAAAAATTATGTGACTCCTACATATATAAGTTATTGTAGGATTTTCAAATGGCGGCATACGCAATTTCGAAACAAGAAACGAAGCAAGGCTTCTATCACTTGTCGGTAATGCTATTTAAACAAGTATGCAGTTTCGCCAAAATAGAAAATCTACCATGATGGATCAAAATGGATAAAAATTGTACCAAATTGTCTAATTTCTATAGTTAAGTTGCTATCTGAGGTGCATATAGATGCATGGACTACCCTCGAAGCATGAAATGGTAGAAATGATTTCAGAATATGTCGATGAGGCTTTATTAATAAGTATTCAATTTTCAATGAAATGAAAATCTATAGTGATGGATCAAAAGGGAATAAAATTTGTGATGAAATAATATGATTACTAGTTATAAGTTGTTATACGAGATCAATATGGTCGAACATACAACTTCCGAAGATTGAAGGGAAGAAATGCTAGTGGAATTTCTAAATAACGCTATTTAAGTAAGTTTCTTTTTAGAAAAAAATATACGGTAACGGTTCAAATGTTTAAGTAAAAGTGCTAAACATGAATAATTTATGTGTATAAGCTCTTCGACTGCCACACGGCGGTCGAGACTACTCTCGAATAATGGAATGATGGAAAGGCTGTTATAATGTGTCGAATGTCCTATTTAAATGAGTTCTAAGTTTCGAAGGAGGAGAAAAATGTAAAGTAATAAATCAAAAGGTTATGAAAAACTACTAAAAGTTATGTGACTCCTACAGATATAAGTTGTTGTAGGATTTTCAAATGGCGGCATAGGCAACTTCGAAACAAGAAACGAAGCAAGGCTTCTATCACTTATCGGTAATGCTATTTAAACAAGTATTCAGTTTCGCCAAAATAGAAAATCTACCATTATGGATCGAAACGGTTAAAAATTGTACCAAATTTTCTAATTTCTATAGGTAAGTTGCTATCTGAGGTGAATATAGATGCACGGACTACCCTCGAAGCATGAAATGGTGGAAATGATTTCGGAATATGTCGATGACGCTTCATTAATAAGTTTTCAGTTTTCAACGAAATGAAAATCTATTGTGATGGATCAAAATGGGGCCAAAATTGGTGATGAAATTATATGATTAGTAGTTATAAGTTGTTATACGAGATCAATATGGACGAACATACAACTTCCGAAGGTTGAAAGGAATAAATGCTGGTGGAATTTCTAAATGATGCTATTTAAGTAAATTTCTTTTAAGCAAAAAAAATATACGGTAACTGTGACGCCCCCGATTTGACCGTACACTAATCATGCACGCAAATGTGTACGATCAAGATCAGGGACTCACGGGAAGATATCACAACACAACTCTACAACATAAATAAGTCATACAAGCATCATAATACAAGCCAGGGGCCTCGAGGGCTCGAATACAAGTGCTCGATCATAGACGAGTCAGCGGAAGCAACAATATCTAAGTACAGACATCAGTTAAACATGTTTTCCTTAAGAAGGCTAGCACAAAAGTAGCAATGATCGAAAAGGCAAGGCCTCCTGCCTGGGACCTTCTAACTACTCCTCGAAGCCGAACTCCACGTAGAAGCATCCTCGGGGTCTCTAGATCCTGGACTCCAGCATCTGGTTGCGACAACCAGGTATAGAAAGGGGAAAAGAGGGAGAAAAGCAACCGTGAGTACTCATCCAAAGTACTCGCAAGCAAGGGTATATGTGTAAAGGGTCATATCGGTGGACTGAACTGCAGAATGCCAGAATAAGAGGGGGATAGCTAATCCTGTCGAAGACTACGCTTCTGGCCACCTCCATCTTGCAGCATGTAGAAGAGAGTAGATGGTAAGTTCACCAAGTAGCATCGCATAGCATAATCCTACCCGACGATCCCCTCCTCATCGCCCTGTTAGAGAGCGATCACCGGGTTATATCTGGCACTTGGAAGGGTGTGTTTTATTAAGTATCCAGTTCTAGTTGTCATAAGGTCAAGGTACAACTCCGGGTCATCCTTTTACCGAGGGACACGGCTATTCGAATAGATAAACTTCCTTGCAGGGGTGCACCACATAACCCAACACGCTCGATCCCATTTGGCCGGACACATTTTTCTAGGTCATGCCCGGCCTCGGAAGATCAACACGTCGCGGCCCCACCTAGGCTCAACAGGGAGGTCAGCATGCCGGTCTAAATCCTATGAGCACAAGGGTCTGGACCCATTGCACACCTGCACGTTGCGAGGGCGGCCGGAAGCAGACCTAGCCTAGCAGGCGTTCCAGTCCAATTCGGCGCGCGCCGCTTCGTCGCTGATGTCAAAAAGAGCTTCGGCTGATACCACGACGTCGAGTGCCCATAAATGTTCCCGTGTAGTTGGTTAGTGCGTATAGACCAAATGGCCAGACTCAGATCAAATACCAAGATCTCGTTAAGCGTGTTAAGTATCCGCGAATGCCGACCAGGGCCAGGCCCACATCTCTCCTGGGTGGTCTCAACCTGCCCTGTCGCTCCGCCACAAAGTAACAGTCGGGGGCCGTCAGGAACCCAGGCCCACCTCTACCGGGATGGAGCCACCTGTCCTTTCAGCCCCCTCACCAGAATCACTTGCGGGTACTCAACGAGCCGACCCAACTTTAGTCACCACATGTGTCATGTATATAAAGTATAGTATATACTCGTGATCACCTCCCGAAGTGATCATGGCCCAGTAGTATAGCATGGCAGACGGACAAGAGTATAGGGCCACTGATGGAACACTAGCATCCTATACTAAGCAGTAGGATAGGAGGTAAGGGTAACAACTGTAGCAATAATGACAGGCTATGCATCAGTATAGGATAAACGAAAGCAGTAACATGCTACACTACTCTAATGCAAGCTGTATAGAGAAGAATAGGCGATATCTGGTGATCAAGGGGGGGGGGCTTGCCTGGTTGCTCTGGCAAGTAGGAGGGGTCGTCAACTCCGTAGTCGAACTGGACAGCAGCAGCGTCGGTCTCGTAGTCTACCAGAGAGAAGGGGGGGAAGAAACAGTAAATACAAGGCAAACATAAGCATGACGATGCGTGACATGACAATGAGCGGTGCTAGGTGTGCCCTAACGTGGCAATAGGTGGTACCGGCGAAGGGGGGGAACATCCGGGAAAGTATTCCCGATGTTTTGTGTTTTCGGAGAGACGGACCGGAGGGGGAAAGTTCCATGTTCGCTATGCTAGGAACGTGTGGCTGACAAATGGACTACGTATTCGGATTCATCTCGTCGGTCTGAGCAACTTTCATGTACACTCCTATATATATGAGTTATTGTAGGATTTTCAAATGGCGGCATATGCAATTTCGAAACAAGAAACGAAGCAAGGCTTCTATCACTTGTCAGTGATACTATTTAAACAAGTATTCAGTTTCGCCAAAATAGAAAATCTACCATGATCGATCAAAACGGTTAAAAATTGTACCAAATTGTCTAATTTCTATAGGTAAGTTGCTATCTGAGGTGCATATAGATGCATCGACTATCCTCGAAGCATGAAATGGTGGAAATGATTTCAGGATATGTCGATGACGCTTTATTAATAAGTTTTCAGTTTTCAATGAAATGAAAATCTATAGTGATGGATCAAAAGGGAATAAAATTGGTGATAAAATAATATGATTACTAGTTATAAGCTGTTATACGAGATCAATATGGTCGAACATACAACTTCCGAAGCTTGAAGGGAAGAAATGCTGGTGAAATTTATAAATGACGCTATTTACGTAAGTTCCTTTTTAGCAAGAAAAATATACGGTAACGGTTCAAAAGTTTAATAAAGGTGCTAAACATAACTAATTTATGTGGATAAGCTATTCGACTGCCATACAGCAGTCGAGACTACTCTCGAAGAATGGAATGATGGAAAGGTTGTTATAATGTGTCGAATGTCCTATTTAAATGAGTTCTAAGTTTTGAAGGAGGAGAAAATGTAAAGTAATAAATTAAAAGTTTATGTAAAACTACTAAAAATTGTGTGACTCCTACATATATAAGTTGTTGTAGGATTTTCAAATGGCGGCATAGGCAACTTCGAAATAAGAAACGAAGCAAGGCTTCTATCACTTGTCGGTAATGCTATTTAAACACGTATCCAGTTTCGCCAAAATAGAAAATCTACCATGATGGATCGAAACGGGTAAAAATTGTACCAAATTTTCTAATTTCTATAGGTAAGTTGCTATCTGAGGTGCATATAGATGCACCGACTATCCTCGAAGCATGAAATGGTGGAAATGATTTCGGAATATGTCGATGACGCTTCATTAATAAATTTCAGTTTTCAACGAAATGAAAATCTATAGTGATGGATCAAAAGGGAACAAAATTGGTGATGAAATTAAATGATTTTTAGTTATAAATTGTTATACGAGATCAATATGGTCGAACATACAACTTCCAAAGGTTGAAAGGAAGAAATGCTGATGCAATTTCTAAATGACGTTATATAAGTAAGTTTCTTTTAAGCGAAAAAAATATACGGTAACGGATCAAAAGTTTAAGTAAAGGTGCTAAACATGAATAATTTATGTGGATAAGCTGTTCAACTTCCACATGGCGGTCGAGACTACTCTCGAAGAATGGAATGATGAAAAGGTTGTTATAATGTCTCGAATGTCCTATTTAAATGAGTTCTGAGTTTCAATGGAGGAGAAAATGTAAAGTAATAAATCAAAAGGTTATGAAAAGCTACTAAAAATTATGTGACTCCTACATATATAAGTTATTGTAGGAATTTCAAATGGCGGCATAGGCAATTTCGAAACAAGAAACGAAGCAAGGCTTCTATCACTTGTCGGTAATGCTATTTAAACAAGTATTCAGTTTCGCCAAAATAGAAAATCTACCATGATGGATCAGAACGGTTAAAAATTGTACCAAATTGTCTAATTTCTATAGGTAAGTTGCTATCTGAGGTGCATATAGATGCACGGACTACCCTCAAAGCATGAAATGGTGGAAATGATTTTGGAATATGTCAATGACGCTTCATTAATAAATTTCAGTTTTCAACGAAATGAAAATCTATAATGATGGATCAAAAAGGAACAAAATTGGTGATGAAATAATATGATTACTAGTTATAAATTGTTATACGAGATCAATGTGGTCGAACATACAACTTCCAAAGGTTGCAAGGAAGAAATGCTGATGGAATTTCTAAATGATGCTATTTAAGTAAGTTTCTTTTAAGCTAAAAAATATACGGTAACGGATCAAAAGTTTAAGTTAAGGTGCTAAACATGAATAATTTATGTGGATAAGCTGTTCGACTTCCATACGGCGGTCGAGACTACTCTCGAAGAATGGAATGATGAAAAGGTTGTTATAATTTGTCGAATGTCCTATTTAAATAAGTTCTGAGTTTCAATGGAGGAGAAAATGTAAAGTAATAAATCAAAAGGTTATGAAAAACTACTAAAAATTATGTGACTCCTACATATATAAGTTATTATAGGATTTTCAAATTGCGGCATAGGCAATTTCGAAACAAGAAACGAAGCAAGGCTTCTATCAATTGTCGGTAATGCTATTTAAGCAAGTATTCAGTTTCGCCAAAATAGAAAATCTACCATGATGGGTCAAAACGGTTAAAAATTATACCAAATTGTCTAATTTCTATAGGTAAGTTGCTATCTGAGGTGCATATAGATGCACGGACTACCCTCGAAGCATGAAGTGGTGGAAATGATTTCGGAATATGTCAATGATTCTTCATTAATAAGTTTTCAGTTTTCAACGGAATGAAAATCTATAGTGATGGATCAAAAGGGAACAAAATTGGTGATGAAATAATATGATTACTAGTTATAAGTTGTTATATGAGATCAATATGGTCGAACATACAACTTCCGAAGCTTGAAGGGAAGAAATGCTGGTAGAATTTCTAAATGATGCTAGTTAAGTAAGTTTCTTTTTAGCGGAAAAAGTCTACGTTAACGGTTCAAAAGTTTAAGTAAAGGTGCTAAATGCTACCGCTTGAGAACTGCGTTGGTTTTCCCTTGAAGAGGAAAGGGTGATGCAGCAAAGTAGCATAAGTATTTCCCTCAGTTTTTGAGAACCAAGGTATCAATCCAGTGGGAGGCCACGCACGAGTCCCTCGCACCTACACAAACAAATAAATCCTCGCAACCAACGCGATAAGGCGTTGTCAATCCCTACACGGTCACTTACGAGAGTGAGATCTGATAGATATGATAAGATAATATTTTTGGTATTTCTATGATAAAGATGCAAAGTAAACAAAGTAAAATAAAAACAGCGTCGGAAATAGCTTGTTGTCGGGAAATTAATATGATGGAAAATAGACCCAGGGGCCATAGGTTTCACTAGTGGCTTCTCTCATGAGCATAAATATTACGGTGGGTGAACAAATTACTGTTGAGCAATTGACAGAATTGAGCATAGTTATGAGAATATCTAGGTACGATCATGTATATAGGCATCACGTCCGAGACAAGTAGATCGACTCCTGCCTGCATCTACTACTATTACTCCACACATCGACCGCTATCCAGCATGCATCTAGAGTATTAAGTTCATAAGAACAGAGTAACGCCTTAAGCAAGATGACATGATGTAGAGGGATAAACTCATGCAATATGATATAAACCCCATCTTGTTATCCTCGATGGCAACAATACAATACGTGCCTTGCTGCCCCTACTGTCACTGGGAAAGGACACCGCAATATTGAACCCAAAGCTAAGCACTTCTCCCATTGCAAGAAAGATCAATCTAGTAGGCCAAACCAAACTGATAATTCGAAGAGACTTCCAAAGATAACCATTCATACCTAAAAGAATTGAGAGAAGATTCAAATATTGTTCATAGATAAACTTGATCATAAACCCACAATTCATCGGTCTCAACAAACACACCGCAAAAGAAGATTACATCGAATAGATCTCCACGAGAGAGGGGGAGAACATTGTATTGAGATCCAAAAAGAGAGAAGAAGCCATCTAGCTAATAACTATGGACCCAAAGGTCTAAGGTAAACTACTGCCACATCATCGGAGAGGCTATGGTATTGATGTAGAACCCCTCCGTGATCGATGCCCCCTCCGGCAGAGCTCTGGAACAGGCCCCAAGATGGGATCTCACGGGTACAGAAGGTTGCGGCGGTGGAATTATGTTTTTGGCTCTGTATCTAGTAGTTTGGGGGTATGTAGGTATACATAGGAGGAAGGAGTACGTCGATGGAGCAACAAGGGGCCCACGATGGTGGAGGGCGCTCCCTGGGGGGTAGGCGCGCCCTCCTACCTCGTGCCCTCCTAGTTAATGTCTTGACGTAGGGTCCAAGTCCTCTGGATCACGTTCGTTACGAAAATCAAGTTCCCGAAGGTTTCATTCCGTTTGGACTCCGTTTGATATTCTTTTTCTGCAAAACTCTGAAGTAGGCAAAAAACAGCAATTCTGGGTTGGACCTCCGGTTAATAGGTTAGTCCCAAAAATAATATAAAAGTGTATAATAAAGCCCAATAATGTCCAAAACAGAATATAATATAGCATGGAACAATAAAAAATTATAGATACGTTGGAGATGTATCAAGCATCCCCAAGCTTAATTCCTGCTCGTCCTCAAGTAGGTAAATGATAAAAACAGAATTTTTGATGTGGAATGCTACTTGGCATAATTTCAATGTAATTCTTCTTAATTGTGGTATGAATATTCAGATCCGAAAGTTTCAAGAAAAAAGTTTAATATTGACATAAAAATAATAATACTTCAAGCATACTAACTAACCAATTATGTCTTCTCAAAATAACATGGCCAAAGAAAGTTATCCCTACAAAATCATATAGTCTTGCTATGCCCTATCTTCACCACACAAAATATTTAAATCATGCACAACCCCGATGACAAGCCAAGAAATTGTTTCATACTTTTGACGTTCTCAAACTTCTTCAATCTTCACGCAATACATGAGCGTGAGCCATGGACATAGCACTATATGTGGAATAGAATGGTGGTTGTGGAGAAGACAAAAAGGAGAAGATAGTCTCACATCAACTAGTCGTATAAACGGGCTATGGAGATGCCCATCAATAGATATTAATGTGAGTGAGTAGGGATTGCCATGCAACGGATGCACTAGAGCTATAAGTATATGAAAGCTCAACAAAAGAAACTAAGTGGGTGTGCATCCAACTCGCTTGCTCACGAAGACCTAGGGCATTTTGAGGAAGCCCATCATTGGAGTATACAAGCCAAGTTCTATAATGAAAAATTCCCACTAGTATATGAAAGTGATATCATAAGAGGCTCTCTATCATGAAGATCATGGTGCTACTTTGAAGCACAAGTGTGGTAAAAGGATAGTAACATTGTCCCTACTCTCTTTTTCTCTCATTTTTTTATTTGGGCCTTTTCTTCTTTTTTTGGCCTCCCTTTTTTTATTTCGTCCGGAGTCTCATCCCGACTTGTGGGGGAACCATAGTCTCCATCATCCTTTCCTCACTTGGGACAATGCTCTAAAAATGATGATCATTACACTTTTATTTACTTACAACTCAACAATTACAACTCAATACTTAGAACGAAATATGACTCTATGTGAATGCCTCCGGCGGTGTACCGGGATATGCAATGAATCAAGAGTGACATGTATGAAAGAATTATGAACGGTGGCTTTGCCACAAATACAATGTCAACTACATGATTATGTGAAGCAATATGATAATGATGGAGCGTGTCATAGTAAATGGAACGGTGGTAAGTTGCATGGCAATATATCTCGGAATGGCTGTGGAAATGCCATAATAGGTAGGTATGGTGGCTGTTTTGAGGAAGGTATATGGTGGGTGTATGATACCGGCGAAAAGTGCGCGGTATTAGAGAGGCTAGCAATGGTGGAAGGAAGAAAAGTGCGTATAATCCATGGACTCAACATTAGTCATAAAGAACTCATATACTTATTGCAAAAATCTACAAGTTATCAAAGCAAAGTATTACGCGCATGCTCCTAGGGGGATAGATTGGTAGGAAAAGACCATCGCTCATAACCGACCGCCACTCATAAGGAAGACAATCAATAAATAAATCGTGTTCCGACTTCATCACATAACGGTTCACTATACGTGCATGCTATGGGAATCACAAACTTTAACACAAGTATTTCTCAAATTCAAAACTACTCAACTAGCATGACTCTCATATCACCATCTTCATATCTCAAAACAATTATCAAGCATCAAACTTCTCATAGTATTCAACACACTCATAAGAATTTTTCTTTTTTTTACTAATCTTGAATGCCTATTATTGTTAAAGCAAACTACCATGCTGTTTAAGACTCTCAAAATAATCTAAGTGAAGCATGAGAGAATAATAGTTTCTATAAAACAAATCCACCACCGTGCTCTAAAAGATATAAGTGAAGCACTAGAGCAAAAACTATATAACTCAAAAGATATAAGTGAAGCACATAGAGTATTCTAATAATTTCTGAATAATGTGCGTCTCTCTCAAAAGGTGTGTACAGCAAGGATGATTGTGTTAAACTAAAAAGCAAAGACTCAAATCATACAAGACGCTCCAAGCAAAACACATATCATGTGGTGAATAAAAATATAGCTCCAAGTAAAGTTACCGATGGAAGTAGACGAAAGAGGGGATGCCTTCTGGGGCATCCCCAAGCTTTGGATTTTAGGTGTCCTTAGATTATCTTGGGGTGCCATGGGCATCCCCAAGCTTAGGCTCTTGCCACTCCGTGTTCCATCATCCATCAAATCTTTTACCCAAAACTTGAAAACTTCACAACACAAAACTTAACAGAAAATCTCGTGAGCTCTGTTAGCGAAAGAAAACAAAAGTCCACTTGAAGGTACTGTAATGAACTCATTCTTTATTGATATTGGTGTTAAACCTACTGTATTCCAACTTCTCTATGGTTTATAAACTCTTTTACTAGCCATAGATTCATCAAAATAAGCAAACAACACCCGAAAAACAGAATATGTCAAAAACAGAACAGTCTGTAGTAATCTGTAACTAACGCAACCTTATGGAACGCCAAAAATTCAGCCAAAATAGGACGACCTAGACAATTTGTTTATTGATCAGCAGAAATTGGAATAAATATTTTATCACGTTCTGGTGATTTTTAACAATTATTGTCGTGAACAGAAAGTTTCTGGAATTTACAGCAAGATCAATTAACTATCATCCAAGAAGATCCTATAGGTTTAACTTGGCACAAACACTAATTAAAACATAAAAAGACATCTAACCAGAGGCTATATCAAAGATTTATTCCTAAACAGAAGCAAAAAGCAAAAAACTACAAATAAAATTGGGTTGCCTCCCAACATGTGCAATCGTTTAACGCCCCTAGCTAGGCGTAAAAGCAAGGATAGATCTAGGTATTGCCATAATAATAGGATAGATCAGTAAAACTCATTTCATATTCTCTACGTTCAGCAGCGAGTGTTCGTTGAGGCAAGGAAAAGTAATCAAAAGGGCTAAATTTAATGGGACAAAAGTCCCCAAGATCAACTTTATGAGGTATAGGTTCCTCCTTTGGCCCTTCGTATTGCACAACCAATTCATCATTATGAGCATTCTTTTGACAGAACTTTGTGAGCCTATATTCGAGAGAATATCCTAGCTCATTATTTCGAATAGCAAAGTCATTATTAATTTCAGAAATTCTATCAACTAGAATATTGGTAGGAACCTTTTCTCTAAGGTTTTCATTAAAAGCAACATAGTCTAGAGATTGAAAAAGCATTATTTCTTCTTGATCAAAGAGTATAGCCTCTATGGGAGGACGGCCAGCGTCCACCCTATAATGCGCAAAGATTTCTTTGGCCTCTTTTATTATAAATCTAAACTCATGAGCCAAAAAGATAGTAGCGGCACGCTTAACAGAAGAATGCTCAATATTAGAAAATTCTAGGAAAATCCTTTCTATGCAAGGATCAAATGCATAAATTGTCTTTCAAGTTCAACTACAAGCATGGCGATAGCATCCGCAAGACTACTAGTTCTATGAAGAATAGAACTACCCATAGAAGGCAAAGCACCGACAGAAGTAAAGAAATCTTGGATAACTCATTTTCCAATAATATTACCACTACCAATTCGGAATTTTTTTGTATGTAAGATAGGGGGTTCTTCAGCAGGAGCATCAGAATTTTCCATGATATTATTATTGTCCATATCGACAATAATTTCCCCAATTTCAGACATAACGGCAGAAGGAGCAAGGGGCAAAAAGAGAGAGGAAGGCGGACGGAAAAGAGAGGGCGAATAAAACGGCAAGGGTGAAGTGGGGGGAGAGGAAAACGAGAGGCAAATGGCAAATAATGTAATGCGGGAGATAAGGGTTTGTGATGGGTACTTGGTAAGTTGACTTTTGCGTAGACTCCCCAGAACAGCGCCAGAAATCCTTCTTGCTACCTCTTGAGCACTGAGTTGGTTTTCCCTTGAAGAGGAAAGGGTGATGCAGCAAAGTAGCGTAAGTATTTCCCTCAGTTTTTGAGAACCAAGGTATCAATCCAGTAGGAGGCCACGCACGAGTCCCTCGCACCTAGACAAACAAATAAATCCTCGCAACCAACACGATAAGGGGTTGTCAATCCCTACACGGTCACTTACGAGAGTGAGATCTGATAGATATGATAAGATAATATTTTTGGTATTTTTATGATAAAGATGCAAAGTAAAGAAAGTAAAATAAAAACGGCGTCAGAAATAGCTTTTTGTCGGGAAATTAATATGTGGAAAATAGACTCGGGGGCCATAGGTTTCACTAGTGACTTCTCTCATGAGCATAAATATTACGGTGGGTGAACAAATTACTGTTGAGCAATTGACAGAATTGAGCATAGTTATGAGAATATCTAGGTATGATCATGTATATAGGCATCACGTCCGAGACAAGTAGACCGACTCCTGTCTGCATCTACTACTATTACTCCACACATCAACCGCTATCCAGCATGCATCTAGAGTATTATGTTCATAAGAACAGAGTAACGCCTTAAGCAAGATGACATGATGTAGAGGGATAAACTCATGCAATATGATATAAACCCCATCTTGTTATCCTCGATGGCAACAATACAATACATGCCTTGCTGCCTCTACTGTCACTGGGAAAGGACACCGCAAGATTGAACCCAAAGCTAAGAACTTCTCCCATTGCAAGAAAGATCAATCTAGTAGGCCAAACGAAAGTGATAATTCGAAGAGACTTGCAAAGATAACCAATCATACATAAAAGAATTCAGAGAAGATTGAAATATTGTTCCTAGATAAACTTGATCATAAACCCACAATTCATCGGTCTCAACAAACACACCGCAAAAGAAGATTACATCGAATAGATCTCCACGAGAGAGGGGGGGAACATTGTATTGGGATCCAAAAAGAGAGAAGAAGCCATCTAGCTAATAACTATGGACCCGAAGGTCTGAGGTAAACTACTCACACATCATTGGAGAGGCTATGGTGTTGATGTAGAAGCCCTCCGTGATCAATGCCCCCTCCAGCGGAGCTCCGGAACAAGCCCCAAGATGGGATCTCACGGGTACAGAAGGTTGCGGCGTCCAGCTTCGCCCAGTGCACCTTCGCCCGAGCAAAAGCCCTGCGCGCACCCTCGATGCAGACAGACCGCTTTATGAGTTCTAGCCGTGGGGGGCAGGCATTCACAAGCCGCCTCACCAGACCGAAGTAGCTATCAGGCAGGGTCTCGCCAGGCCACATCCCAACTATAAGACCCTTCATGGCCTGTTCCGGCCGCCTTGTGGAGCTCGACCAGTTGCTTCATCTGGTCGCTCAAGGTCATTGGGTGTTCGGTCCCAGTATACTGAGACCAGAAAAACTTCTCCGTCAAGCTCCCCTCCTCAGCCCGGTAGAACTCCGCGGCATCCGACACACTACGGGGCAGATCTGCGAACGCTCCTAGAGAGCTCCGAACTCGGGTAAGTAAAAAGAAAGTTTTCTTCACATGCTTGCTTTACATAATGAATGCCTTACCCGCTGCTATCTTCTTAACCGCCTCAATTTTCCGGAGGGCCTTTTGGTCTTCGGCCTTGGCATGCTGTGTGCTTTCGAGGGCCTTCGCAAGCTCGGACCCTTGCGTCTTAGAGTCAGCCTGGAGCTCTTGCTGCACCTCGCCTACTCGGGCTTCTTGCTTTTCTCGCTCGATGCGCTCCTTGGCCGCTTTGTCTTCGGCCTCGGATAGCGCCTTCTGCAGGGCCGCCACTTTGGTCGTGGCCCCTAGCAAAATTCATGACGATCCTATTATTCCAAAAACAAAATTTTCTTTATCAATATTCAGACAGGGTGTGACTTACCTTTGTTCTCTTCGAGCTGCCTCTTGGCAAGGCCGAGCTCTCCCTTGGACCGCTCAAGGTCCCGCTTCAGTGCGGCGACCTCCGCAGTACGTGCGGCAGCGGCTAGCAGTGAGGCCTGCATATGGACATAGACATATTTCGATTAGACTCCTGCAGATATTATTTGATCCTCCATTCGGCCTTTCTTCACGAACGCCAAACAGAGCATCAGGGGCTACTATCTATGCGGTAACATTCTCTTATAATCTGGTTACTTACCTCAAAGCCTGTTAGGAGGCTGACACAGGCTTCAGTCAGTCTGCTCTTGGCGGACTAAACCTTCTTGACCACCGCACTCATGATAGTGCGGTGCTCTTCATCAATGGAAGCGCCGCGAAGTGCTTCCAACAAGTTGTCCGATGCCTCTGGTTGGACAGAGGTCATTGGCACAGACGGCTCGCCCCCCTTAGTGAGGGGTCGCCTGACAGAGTCCGGAACAACTGGAGGTTCCGGTACAGTATTCGGCTGGAGGCCAAACTTGCTGCCCCCGCCATTGGAGCCCTTGGGAGTTTTGCTCCCCTTGCGCCCAGCGTCTGGAATGTAGCCTTGAGGCGCCGCCAGGACTACCTCCCCTTGGTTTGATGCCCTTTGAGACAACACCTCAACGTCGTTCGTAGGGCGGGGGGAGGAGGCGGGCGGGGGCGAATCGCTGTTCATCTCCGATTGGCCCAAAGACTCCTCAGAAGAGGATACGTCGATGCGGGCTCGGGATGGACTGCATGATCATGTTCGGCATGATGAGAAACAACAAAACGAAACATACAGAATTCTTATGGTATCCGAATACTTATGACTTCGCCAAGGGCTTATCCCTGGGCTGCCACTCATCGTCGTTGTAGGTGGCAGTGGTGGAGTTGTCCGGAAGGAGGGTCCTTCCCTTCTTGGACCCTTCGGCCTCCCCAGCCGGGACGGCCTTCCTTTTCTTGTCTCCCCCGGCTTGGGGGGGGGGGAGAACTTTCCTCTTCTTCCTCCTCGTTTTCATGGGAGGAGTGCGCCTCGGTGCTTTCGGACGATGAGTACGATATAACCTTGCGCCAGAGACCCTTCCTGGTCCCCGTGGCCTTCTTCTTGGCCTTCTTCTCCGGCACCTCATAAGGTGCCGGAGCCAGCACCTCCGTTAGGAGAGCATCCGCTGGTCTTCGGGCAGGGGAGCCGGACAATCGATCTCCTCCGCTGTCACTACCCAGTCCTGTTAAATGGCGTGGAGGCTTAGATCCCACGCTTAGTTATACTGGGGAAATGAACATCTTATAAGATATAAAAGACTTACCGGCTTAGCTGGGCGCTTTGCTCTGAGTCCGCGATCCTCGGTATGGGGAGGAGGTACCTCGGCGCCCTTGAACAGCACCTTCTAGACATCCTTGTGCATCATGTCGAAGAGCTCTCGCAGCATCTGGTGCTCGGCCAGGTTGAACTCCCACAAATTGAATGCCCGTCTTTGACACGGGAGGATCCGGCGGAAGAGCATGACTTGGACCACGTTAACGAGCTTGATTTTCTTGCTCATCATGTTTTTGATGCAAGTCTGGAGTCCGGTCAGCTCTACCGGGGAACCCCAGGATAGGCCCTTCTCTTTCCAGGAGGTGAGCCGCATGGGGATTCCGGATCGAAATTTGGGGGCCGCCACCTAGTTGGTGTCGCGCGGCTCGGTGATGTAGAACCTTCCCGATTGCCACCCCTTTATGGTCTCCACATAGGAGCCTTCGAGCCAGGTGACGTTGGGCATTTTTCCCACCATGGCGCTTCCGCACTCCGCTTGCTGGCCGACCACCACCTTCAGTTTAACATTGAAGGTCTTCAGCCACAGGCCGAAGTGGGGCTTGATGCGGAGGAAGGCCTCGCCCACGACGATAAACGCCAAGATGTTGAGGATGAAATTGGGGGCCAGATCATGAAAATCCAGCCCATAGTAGAACATGAGCCCGCAGACAAACGGGTGAAGGGGAAATCCCAGTCCGCGGAGGAAGTGGGTAAGGAAAACCACCCTCTCATGGGGTTCTGGAGTAGGGATGATCTGCCCCGCATCTGGCAGCCGGTGCGCGATATCCGCGGCTAGATATCCGGCTCCCCGCAGCTTTGTGATGTTCTCCTCCGTAACGGAGGAGACCATCCACTTGCCTCCCGCTCCGGACATGCTTGGAGTGGTTTGAGGAGAAAAACGTGAACTTGGGCACTGGAGCTTGAGCGCGCAAGAATGGATGAGCAAGGAGGACGAAGGCGTGGGTGAAAAGGGTCAATCCTTGTCCCTTTATAAGGGCGGAAGAGGCTATGCGCCTCCCCACCTACCTGGTAAACTCGCTTATTCCCCAAGCGCCGTAATTGATGGCGCGGTTGGGTTACCCATACCCGTATTGATGAGAATCCCGTGATAAGGGGACACGATCTCTGCTTCGACAAGACGTGCCAAGGGAATCGCCTCGCGATATGTGCAGTGGCTGGTTGTGAAAAACGGTTCGAATAATGACCGGGCCGTCGTGTGATGTCATACTGCAAAATATGTCAGCAGATTAGATTGGCGAAAATATTATTCTCTCTACGATTGTATGTGGAATTTGTTTTGCAGAGCCGGACACTATCCTTGTGTTCAAAATCTTCTATGGAGTATTCGGAGGAGGAACACGCCTGGCAATGCTGAAGACAATCTACGCGCCGGGCTCATCGTCATTGAAGCCTGGTTCAGGGGCTACTGAGGGATTCCTGGATTAGGGGGTCCTCGGACAGCCGGACTATATACTTCTGCCGGACTATTGGACTATGAAGATACAAGACTCAAGACTTCGTCCCGTGTCCAGATGGGACTCTCCTTGGCGTGGAAGGCAAGCTTGGCAATACGAATATGTAGATCTCCTCCCTTGTAACCAACTCTGTGTAACCCTAGCCCCCTCCGGTGTCTATATAAACCGGAGGGTTTAGTCCGTGGGACAACAACAATCATACCATAGGCTAGCTTCTAGGGTTTAGCATCTACGATCTCGTGGTAGATCAACTCTTGTAATACTCATATCATCAAGATCAATCAAGCAGCAAGTAGGGTATTACCTCCATCGAGAGGGCCCGAACCTGGGTAAACATCGTGTCCCCCGCCTCCTGTTACCATCCGCCTTAGACGCACAGTTCGGGACCCCCTACCCGAGATCCGCCGGTTTTGACACCGACAGCCACCCAAATTTACCAAGTTAAAAGAGCGTTGTCGTCGAGGCCACCCCGAACCCTATAAGCGTTGTCGAGGCCACCCCAAACCCTAGAGAAGCATCGAGGCCACTAATATGATTCCTTGTTGTGATTAGGTAGCTAGGTCTACGTTTGCCACTAATATATCCACCTGCTGTCATGTTTGTATAGTAATTGCCATGTTGTAATATTTGTAGAAACAATGGAGCACAGACGGGAGGAGGCAGCAGAAGAGGTGTTGGGGGACATAATCGCAGCCGGAGCTGATGTCTTGTCGTATCTTAACGACAGCGATGGCCTGGAAGGACAGGGTGAAGAAGCAGGCTACGGTGATCGAACAATGGAGGAGGAGGGACATGATTATGATGGCTCCGTTGACCGAATGCCGGTGGTGGACACCGTGATGACGGCTCCGGTGACCGACAGAGTCCGGCCAGGTATATATATTAATTAAACCAGTGCTGACTAGATGCATTCATTGTTTTGGTATGCACACATATTACCTCTCGTCTTTCTTCTCTTTTCTAGCTCTCCGGATCGAGCACAGCTTCGGTAAAGAGACGAGGCCGGAAGAAAAAGTTGCGCTCGGATGAAAAGTTCACGATCACAGAAATCACGCGCGATGGCCGACCTATTGCACCCATCCAGACCAAGGAAGCATTTTCTGCTCAATGCGGGGTTCTTGTTAGGGACATCATCCCGATCAGCATCCACCAATGGTATAAGCCTAACGAGGAAGACCCTGAGGTGTCTTATGTCAACGATAGGCAGAAAGATGATCTTTGGACCGAGATGAAGGCAAATTTCACCCTACCGCCAGAGGAGGATCCAGAGAAGCCAGTTATAGAGCCATTCATCAAGGCTCATGCTCTTATGAAGATGGCAGATCTATTCAAGAGGTGGAAGACTGAGCTGAAAACAAAGTTTGTCGACAAAGACAAGACTCCAGAATTCCCCGGCCGGTATGAGAAGATCAGAGATCACTAGGACGCATTTGTGGCCCACAAGACATCGGACAAGAGTAATAAGATGTCAGCGAGAAACAAGAAAAATGTTGCAAAGAAGGAGCATCAACATCGCACGGGGTCAGGTGGCTACCTCAAAGCCCGGCCGTTGTGGGCTAAGGCTGAGAATGACCTGCTTCATAACCGGGTCGAACAAGAGACATTGAACTGGCCAGACCATTGCCGGACTTGGTTCTTCTTGGTTGGCGGAACCTTGGACCCTGTAACTGGGAAGTGTGTTTGGACGAACGAGCAACTGTGAGGACTCATCACGAAGCTTCAGGACTATATCACCGCAGCGCAGGAAGGGACGTTCGTTCCCGACAGAGTGAACGACGAGCTCACAATGGCCCTCGGGAATCCTGAGCACCCTGGACGGACACGAGGCATGCCAGGCTCCGTTCCGTGGAAGGCTGGGTTTCCGGATGCATACGGTTACAAATGCCAGGAGAGGAGGAAGAAAGTGGAGCAGACCCAACTGCAGAAGCTGCACGCAAGGGTACAGGCTCTAGAGGAACGAGACGCAGTTCGCAGCAAGCGACCTGCCGAAGCTACCCCGTCATCTCAGCGGAGAAGCAGTGTGGCTTCCACTGAGCTGCTTCAGGAGCCTGTCTTCACGGCTCCTGCTAGCTACCCCGTGGATGCTATCACGGAGTCTCAACATTGCCACCTTATGACGCAATGGCAGAACTTCAAAGTCAAGGCGGCTGTCGGCTGTGTTCAACCTCCTGAACCCGAAGTGATCCAGTTTTTGCCGTAACCCTCTCTACTTTTTTGCACATGCTATGTGGGTGAAATGATAATACCATTCCAACTTTCAACCTTTTCAAAGTTCATTTGTAGTGCATTTCAATTTCAGGGTCATTTAGCTCAAAAAAAATCAGTAAATGCATGAAAAATAGCAAATTGTCAGAAAGGGTTGAAAGTTGATCACATGGATTTGAATGGTGCATACTGAATGCACAAAAAGTTTGGAGTTGTAATAAGTTTAAAACAATGAAATGCCTTTGTAACAGATGAGTTTTCATCCAAACCCTGATACTTCGAAAGAGATTGTCCATTTTGTACACGAAGTGCATCCATTTTTTACCGTAACCCTCTCTACTTTTTTGCACATGCTATGTCGGTAAAATGGTGATACCATGCCAACTTTCAACCTTTTCAGAGTTCATTTGTAGTGCTTTTCAATTTAAGGGTCCTTTAGCTCAAAAAATCAATAAATGAGCTAAAAAATAGCAAATGAAGTCAGCAAGGTACACGTTTGTCTGAAGCACAAAAGTACACATTTCAAATGCAAAACACATGAGCACACTACTAGGAAAAGGGCTATAGATAATATGGACACTAATGGCGCACCACACATGTGGTGCGCCACTACTATATACTAATGGCGCACCATGTGTTGGTACGCCATTAGTGTCCAAATACTAAAGGCGCACCACATCCACGGTGCGCCACTACTAACAATTTTTTTTATTTTTTTTCAAAACTAGTAATGGCGCACCAGGGGATAGTGCGCCATTACTAGTTTAACTAGTAATGGCGCACCACACCCTCGGTGCGCCACTACTAACAAAATTTTTTAATTTTTTTTTCAAAACTAGTAATGGCGCACCAGGGGACGGTGCGCCATTACTAGTTTTAACTAGTAATGGCGCACCACACCCTCGGTGCGCCACTACTAACAAAATGGCGCACCACACCCTCGGTGCGCCACTACTAACAATTTTTTTTATTTTTTTTCAAAGTTAGTAATGGCGCACCGTGGGTGTGGTGCGCCATTACTAGTTAAACTAGTAATGCCGCACCACACCCACGGTGCACCATTACTAACTTTGCCCAGAAATTCCACCGAATGCACCCCCCCTGGACCGCCTTTTCAGTTTTAGAAAAAATAAAAGAAAATGATGGAAATGTCAAAAAAATAAAATAAAATAAGTTTCCCATGTGATATATGGTCTAGTTGTTGGGAAAATTTAAAAATATGAATTTCGACTTTATTTGCAAAATCTCTCTGGAATTTGTAAAATGGGCATAACTTTTGCATACGAACTCGGATTAAAAAGTTTTTTATATGAAAAATCATCTACTCGAAAAGATACATCCCGTTGAACAATTTTAGAATCCCCAAAAACCTAATAGAAAAAAAGATACGGGACTTTTAAGATCTCGAGGGGGAAAAATGGAAAAAAATTCAAACTTACTAGTGGCGCACCATTTGCTAGGTGCGCCACTAGTAACAGAAAAAAAATAGTTTCAATTTTTTTTTTGGAAAAAATGTTCAAAATATGATACGTAATATGAACGGAAGTTTGAAATATTTTTTCAAAATTTCATCACACTCATGAACATGAACAAAGTCCTAGACATCAACAAGGTTTAATAGGATTGATATGCTAGATATATCAACAAGTGCCTGTTAAGTGAGCTGGTGCTGGGTTGGATAGAACTCTGAAGTTAAGCGTGCTTGGACTGGAGTAGTGTGAGGATGGGTGACCTTTCGGGAAGTTTGACCAAGGAGTACGATTTGACTTGAGATTAAGCATATTGACCCGAGATTAAGCCATAGTGACCCAAGATTAAGGAAAAAACGAAAAAAAATATTGAAAAAAGTTTGAAAATAATATTTCTGAAAAAAATTTGAAAAACAAATGTTAGTAATGGCGCACTTCTATGTGGTGCGCCATTACTAAGTCGGATAGTAATGGCGCACTGTGTGATGTACTAATGGCGCACTGCCTGGTGCGCCATTAGTATACTAATGGCGCACCTGTGGTGCGCCATTAGTAAAAAATTCTAATGGCGTGATGCTAGTGGCGCACCTGTAGTGGGCCATTAGTAGGCAAAACAGGTGCGCCACTAGCTGGCCTTTTCCAAGTAGTGGCACCCTAACTATTACAAATATTCCCTACTGTCTTTGGGTGTGAAACTTTTTCTTCGCGTGTGTCCCTTTGCGCCGTAACCATGGACAGTCATCATCATTTAACTGGATGCTCGGGTCAATATTCACTGTGAAGGGAGCAATTTCATCAAACTTTTCATAATCTTCTGACATGTCTGTCTTGTCGTCCACTCACACGATGTTTCTTTTCCCTGAAAGAACTATGTGGCGCTTTGGCTCATCGTATGATTTATTCGCTTCCTTATCTTTTCTTTTTCTCGGCTTGGTAGACATGTCCTTCACATAGAAAACCTGCGCCACATCATTGGCTAGGACGAATGGTTCGTGTGTGTACGCAAGATTGTTGAGATCCACTGTTGTCATTCCGTACTGCGGGTCTTCCGTTACCCCGCCTCGTGTCATATTGACTCATTTGCACCTAAACAAAGGGACCTTCAAACCACGTCCATAGTAAAGTTCCCATATGCCCTCTATGTAACCATAATATGTGTCATTTCCCCTCTTGGTTGGTGCATCAAAGCGGACACCACTGTTTTGGTTGGTGCTCTTCTTATCTTGGGCGATCATGTAAAATGTATTCCTATTTATCTCGTACCCTTTGAAAGTCATTATATTCGAAGATGGTAACTGGGACACCAAGTACATGTCATCTTCAACAGCGACGTCATGCATGGCACGTGTCTGCAACCAACCGGCGAAAGTCCCCGTTTGTTCACGTGTAATCCAGTCATCAGACTGCTCCGGGTGTTTGGAGTGTAGAATATTCTTGTGTTCCTCCATATACGGAGCAACCAAGGCGGAATTTTGTAGAACTGTGTAGTGTGCTTGAGTGAGAGAATGCCCGTCCATACATATTATTTGTTCCGGTCCTAGCGTGACATTTCCACCAAGTCTGCTCTTATGCTGCGATTCAGGAACACCAATCGGCTTAAGGTCAGGAATAAAGTCAATACAAAACTCAATGACCTCCTCATTTTCATGGCCCTTGGAGATGCTTCCTTCTGGCCTAGCACGGTTATGAACATATTTTTTAAGACTCCCATGAACCTCTCAAAGGGGAACATATTGTGTAGAAATACATGACCCAGAACGTTAATCTTTTCGCATAGGTGAACTAGGATGTGCGTCATGATGCTAAAGAAGGATGGTGGGAACACCAACTCGAAACTGACAAGACATTGCACCAAATCATTCTCTAACCTTGGTATGATTTCTGGATCAGTTAGCTTCTGAGAGATTGCATTGAGGAATCCACATAGCTTCACAATGGCTAATCGAACGTTTTCCGATAGAAGCCCCATCAATGCAACCGGAAGCAGTTGTGTCATAATCACGTGGCAGTCATGAAACTTTAGGTTCTGGAACTTTTTCTCTGGCATATTTATTATTCCCTTTATATTCGACGAGAAGCCAGATGGTACCTTCCTACTGAGCAGGCATTCAAAGAATATTTTCTTCTCTTCTTTGGTAAGAGCGTAGCTGGCATGACCTTGATGTATGTCGTCTTTTCCGTGCATACGTTGCTGGTCCTCCTGTGCCTCCAGTGTATCTTTTGTCTTCCCATACACGCCCAAGAAGCCAAGCAAGGTCACACAAAGAATCTTCATCACGTGGATCACGTCGATTGCAGAGCGAAACTCTAGGTCTTTCCGTCGGCGTCATTCAGAACAGATCGTCCGCCAGGACCCTTTCCAAGGATTACCTTCGAATCCTTGACCATATCATGTACATCATCACCAGTACGGTGGCGAGGCTTCGTCCGGTGATCTGCCTCACCTTTGAAATGCTTGCCTTTCTTTCTTACGGGATGCCTTCTCGGAAGAAATCGACGATGTCCCAGGTACACATTCTTCTTACAATTATCCAAATATATACTGTCGGTATCATCGAAACAGTGCGTGCATGCGCGGTATCCCTTGTTTGTCTGTCCTGAAAGGTTATTGAGAGCAGGTCAATCATTGGTGGTCACAAACAACAACACATGTAGGTCAAATTCTTCCTGTTTGTGCTCATCCCACGCAAGTACACCTTTTCCACTCCACAGCTGGGACCAATGCCGCCCTTTAGTCCCGGTTGGTGCCACCAGCCGGGACCAAAGGCCTTGTGCTGCCCGCGGCAAAAGTTTAGTCCCACCTCGCTAGCTGAGGGAGCTTGAGAGTTGTTTATAAGCGCTGCTGCTCCCACCCTCCCGAGCTCCACTCAATTGCAGGCTTTCGGGCCTAACCTGTCACTGTGGGCCTACTGGGCCTGTTGCGGGCCTGAATCCTAGCCCATGATTGGGTTTCTAGTCGTATTCAGGCCGTGCTGACCCAGTAGGTGGCACTTTTTTTTGTTTTCTTTGTTGCTTTATTTATTTTATTTTGTTTTTACTTACAACAAAATACTTTCTGTTGCTATTTTATTTTATTTTATTTTATTTTGTTTCTACTTATTTATTTTATCTTGTCTACTTATTTATTTTATTTTGTTTCTACTTATTTATTTTATTTTGTTTTTGCTTATAATGTTTTGAACAGAAAATACTTTGATCATTTTAGTTGCACAAATTTTATATAATTTTAGTTTAAAAAATACTAGAGGTTTATAAAAGCTTTTTAGTTTATACCTTTTGCTATTAGAGGTTTATAAAAGTTTTTTAGTTGATTTTCTTTTTGCTATTGAAGAATATTATAGTTTTGTTTTAGTTGATCATAACAGAATATTTTAATTGATTATTTTTAGTTCATTCTTTTAGCTATTAGTTCATTTTTTGCTATTAGTTCATTTCTTTTTTATATTAGGTCATTCTTTGAGCTAAATGACCCTGAAATTGAAAAGCACTACAAATGAACTCTGAAAAGGTTGAAAGTTGGCATGGTATCATCATTTCACCCACATAGCATGTGCTAGAAAGTTGAGAGGGTTACAGGAAAAACTGGATGCACTTCGTGTATAAAATGGACAACCTCTTTCGAAGTATCAGGGTTTCGGACGAAAACTCATCTGTTACAAAGGGATTTCATTTTTTTGAACTTATTTGAACTCCAGACTTTTTGTGTGTTCAAAATGCACCATTCAAAGCCACATCATCAATTTTCAACCGTTTCTGACTTCATTTGTTATTTTTCATGCATTTACTGATTTTTTTGAGCTAAATGACCCTGAAATTGAAAAGCACAACAAATGAACTCTGAAAAGGTTGAAAGTTGGCATGGTATCATCATTTCACCCAAATAGCATGTGCTAAAAAGTTGAGAGGGTTACAGCAAAAACTGGATGCACTTCGTGTACAAAACGGACAATCTCTTTTGAAGTATCAGGGTTTCATATAGAAACTCGCTATTACATGGATATTCTAGATCAAAGGCATCATCATAATAGTCATGGAGAGAAAGTCTTCACTTTTTCTTCGCTTCTGTCCTTTGCTTATTGCGCCGTAACCATGGATAATCTTCATCGTTTAACAGGGTGCTTGGGTCAGCCTTGACTTTGAAGGGATGAATTTCATGAAACTTTTCATAATCTTCGGACATGTCTGCCTTGCTCGCCACTCCCGCGATGTCTCTTTTTCCTGAAAGAACTATGTGGCCCTTTGGCTCATCGTATGATGTGTTCGCTTCCTTATCTTTTCTTTTTCTCGGTTTGGTAGACATGTCCTTCACATAGAAAACCTGCGCCACAACATTGGCTGGGACGAACGGTTCGTCAATGCACCCAAGATCGTTCAGATCCACTATTGTTATTCCGTACTATGGGTCTACCTGTACCCCGCCTGCTGACAGATTGACCCATTTGCACTTAACAAAGGGACCTTAAAATCATGTCCGTAGTGAAGTTCCCATATGTCCACTATGTAACCATAATATGTGTCCTTTCCCCTCTGTGTTACTGCATCAAAGCGGACACCGCTATTTTGGTTGGTGCTCTTTTTATCTTGGGCGATCGTGTAAAATGTATTCCCATTTATATCGTATCCTTTGTAAGTCAATACAGTCGAAGATGGTCCCCCAGACAACGAGTACAGCTCATCACAAACAGTGTTGTCACCTCTGAGATGTGTTTCCAACCAACTGCCAAAAGTCCTGATGTGTTCACATGTAATCCAGTGGTCACACTCTTCGGGTGTTTGGAGCGCAGACTGTTCTTATGTTCATCGACATACGGGGTCACCAAGTTAGAGTTCTGTAGAACTGTGTAGTGTGCTTAAGACCAAGAATGCCCGTCCCTGCATATTATTGAGTCCCCTCCAAGCATGCCTTTTCCAGTCAGTCTCCCCTCATACCGCGATTTAGGGAGACCTATCTTCTTAATTAAGGCCAGGAATGAAGTCAACACAAAACCCAATGACATCCTCTGTTTGATGGCCCATGGAGATGCTTCCTTCTGGCCTAGCGCGTTTATGGACATATTTCTTTTGGACTCCCATGAACCTCTCAAAGGGGAACATATTGTGTAGAAATATGGGGCCCAGAATGGCAATCTCGTCGACTAGATGAACTAGGACGTGCGTCATGATATTGAAGAAGGATGGTGGGAACACCAGCTCAAAACTGACAAGACATTGCGCCACATCACTCCTTAGCCTTGGTATGATTTCTCGATTGATCACCTTCTGAGAGATTGCATTGAGGAATGCACACAGCTTCACAATGGCGAATCGGATGTTTTCCGGTAAAAGCCCCCTCAATGCAACCGGAAGCAGTTGCGTCATAATCACGTGCCAGTCATGAGACTTTAGGTTCTGGAACTTTTTCTCTGGTATATTTATTATTCCCTTTATATTCGACGAGAAGCCGGACGGGACCTTCATACTGAGAAGGCATTCAAAGAAGATTTCCTTCTCTTCTTTGGTAAGAGCGTAGCTGGCAGGACCTTCATACTGCTTTGGAGGCATGCCGTCTTTTTCGTGCAAACGTTGCAGGTCCTCCCGTGCCTCCTGTGTATCTTTTGTCTTCGCATACACGCCCAAGAAGCCTAGCAGGTTCACGCAAAGGTTCTTCGTCACGTGCATCACGTTGATTGAAGAGCGGACCTCTAGGTCTTTCCAGTAGGGTAGGTCCCAAAATATAGATTTCTTCTTCCACATGGGTGCGCATCCCTCAGCGTCATTCGGAACATATAGTCCGCCGGGACCCTTTCCAAAGATTACGTGTAAATCATTGACCATAGCGAGTACGTGATCACCGGTATGCATGATTGGCTTCTTCCGGTGATCTGCCTCGCCTTTGAAAAGCTTGTCTTTCTTTCGACATTGATGGTTGGTCGGAAGAAATCGACGATGGCCCAAGTACACATTCTTCCTGCATTTGTCCAGGTATATACTTTCGGTGTCAGCTAAATAGTGCATTTATGCGTGGTATCCCTTGTTTGTCTGTCCTGAAAGGTTACTGAGAGCGGGCCAATGGTTGGTGGTTACAAACAGCAACGCGTGCAGGTTAAATTCCTCCTGTTTGTGCTCATCCCACACACGTACACCATTTCCATTCCACAGCTGTAAAAGTTCTTCAACTAATGGCCTTAGGTACACATCAATGTCGTTGCCAGGTTACTTAGGGCCTTGGATGAGAACTGGCATCATAATGAACTTCCGCTTCATGCACATCCAAGGAGGAAGGTCATACATACATAGAGTCACGGGCCAGGTGCTTTGATTGCTGCTCTGCTCCCCGAAAGGATTAATGCCATCCGCGCTTAAACCAAACCATACGTTCCTTGGGTCACCTGCAAATTCAGCTCGATACTTTCTCTCGATTTTTCTCCACTTCGACCCGTCAGCGGGTGCTCTCAACTTCCCGTCTTTCTTACGGTCCTCACTGTGCCATCGCATTAACTTAGCATGCTCTTTATTTCTGAACAGTCGTTTCAACCGTGGTATTATAGTAGCATACCACATCACCTTCGCAGGAACCCTCTTCCTGGGGGGCTCGCCGTCAACATCACCAGGGTCATCTCGTCTGATCTTATACTTCAATGCACCGCATACCGGGCATGCGTTCAAATCCTTGTACGGATCGCGGTAGAGGATGCAGTCATTAGGGCATGCATGTATCTTCTGCACCTCCAATCCCAGAGGGCATATGACCTTCTTTGCTGCATATGTACTGTCGGGCAGTTCGTTATCCTTTGGAAGCTTCTTCTTCAATATTTTCAGTAGCTTCTCAAATCCTTTGTCAGGCACAACATTTTCTTCCTTCCACTGCAGCAATTCCAGTACGGTACCGAGCTTTGTGTTTGTCACGCCCAATATGCGATACTATCCTAAAGAGACTCGATGGTCCCACCAAGGATAGAACTGCATATTGAAACACTTTTTGCAAGGTGGATATCATTACATCAACATTACATAATAGAAGGGGATACATACAAGGCTTACAAATGCCGCAAGGAAACATCAATACATCATACATAGGATAACATCCGACTACGGATGAAACACAAACAGAAGCTCAAACGACATCCACCCTGCTAGCCCAGGCTACCTACCTGGAACCTATCCCCTGATCGAAGAAGAAGCAGAAGAAGAACTCCAAAACAAGCAACATCGCTCTCGCGTCATGATCATCGCAAAACTTGTACCTGCAACTGGTGTTGTAGTAATCTGTGAGCCACGAGGACTCAGCAATCCCATTACCATGGGTATCAAGACTAGCAAAGCTCAATGGGTAAGGAACAGGTAAAGTGGTGAGGTTGCAGCAGCGACTGCGCAAGTATGGTGGCTAACATACGCAAATAAGAGCGAGAAGAGGAGCAACGGAACGGTCGTGAAGCTAGCAATGATCAAGAAGTGATCCTGAACTCCTACTTACGTCAAACATAACCCAGAAATCGTGTTCACTTCCCGTACTCCGCCGAGAAGAGACCATCACGGCTACACACGCGGTTGATGCGTTTTAAATAAGTCAAGTGTCAAGTTCTCTACAACCGGACATTAACAAATTCCCATCTGCCACATAACCGCGGGCACGGCTCTCGAAAGTTTATACCCTGCAGGGGTGTCCCAACTTAGCCCATTATAAGCTCTCACGGTCAACGAAGGATATTCCTTCTCCCGGGAAGACCCGATCAGTCTCGGAATCCCGGTTTACAAGACATTTCGACAATGGTAAAACAAGACCAGCAAGACCGCCCGAATGTGCCGACAAATCCCGATAGGAGCTGCACATATCTAGTTCTCAGGGCACATCCGGATGAGACATCCTACGAGTAAAACCAATCCTCAAGTTTCCCCAAGGTGGCCCCGCAGTCTACTCGGTTCAGACCAGCACTCAGAGGAGCACTGGCCCAGGGGGGCTAAAATAAAGATGATCCTCGGGCTCCGGAAACCCAAGGGAAAAAGGCTTAGGTGAAGCAAATGGTAAAACCAATGTTGGGCCTTGCTGGAGGAGTTTTATTCAAGGCGAACTGTCAAGGGGTTCCCATAACACCCAACCACGTTAGGGACGCAAAATCCGGGAACATAATACCGATATGACGGAAACTAGGGCGGCAAGAGTGGAACAAAACACCAGGCATAAGGCCGAGCCTTCCACCCTTTACCAAGTATATAGATGCATTAATAATATAAGAGATATTGTGATATCCCAACATAAACATAATCCAACATGGAGCAATCTTCATCTTCACCTGCAACTAGCAACGCTATAAGAGGGGCTGAGCAAAAGCGGTAACATAGCCAAACAATGGTTTGCTAGGAAGGGTGACAAAGGTTAAAGGTGGTTTCATGGCAATTTGGGACGCTTGAAGAGCAAGTGATAGGTAGCGCAACATAGCGATAGAACGAATCTACTAGCATAGCAATGATAGTAATGAGATCCAAGGTTACGGTCATCTTTCCTGAAATCCTGCTAGGAAGAAGAACGAGTCCATGAAGAAGATGAAGCCACGAAGACGAACCAAGCGTAGACGAACGAATCCTCACGATCGCAACGAAACGGGAACTATCGAGAAGAAGCACACAACATGGTAAACACACCACACATGAACAAGGCATGATGCTCAATCAAGTACGATGCATGACAAGGCTACATGAGGCTACGCATGGCAAGAGATGATGCATGCCAGAGCAACACATCAAAGCAAGTTTAAATGAGGCCGGAAACAACATATGACAATTCCGGTAAGTCCTCATATGCAAATTTCGAAATTGGTCCAGATCTGAATAAACTTTATGTTCAAGTTGTTAATGAGCAAGTTAAGATGCACCAAGATGATCTACACAAAATTCTAGTCAAGTTACATATAAAGTTCATTAGATTCGGATCTACGGCCTAGAAGATATGAGCAAAAAAGGTTAAACATGGCATTGATGCAAAATGCATTCAAACATCAAGCAAACACACTCAAAACAAGGATGCAACAAGGTAACATGAAACTACATGCAAAACTAAGCAAGTTTCATATAGAGCAAGCTCAAAACGGAGCAACGGTGCAACACATACACTCCAAACAAGATATAACAACAATCTGACCAAAACAGCAACTAGGCATTTTGCGCGCATCAAAACAATATGCTACAGCATCCTAACACGAGATAAAAAGGCATGGACATGATATACAGGTAAAGCATGACAAAACATGAACACTGAGCTATCTCGAGAAACCAATACAACGTGCTCAAAAGGACATGGCAATATTGCAAATAATGACAGTTTCACAGACTTGGCAGAAATCACTGGACATGGCAGAAATAACATAAGGTTGCTACGTTTAGAGCTATCAAACAACATGCTACAAGAACAGATCATAGCAAAACAAGGCATAGAATGAATCTACTAATTGCATAGAACAAAAGTCCCTTACTGATCACGAGCCAAAAATTCATAGAAGATATGATCGCACCCATGTAAACATAGCAAGTTCCATCAACAGATACAGACTTAGCAGAAAAAACTGAGCATGGCAATAAACCGAATTAGGAAGGCATCGTTGCGAGCTCAAATCACTCATCACAAAGCATTTCATGGCACGTGAAGGAACCCAACAGTAGGATGGCATAATTATAAAGCTAAGCATGGCAAGATAAAGTTCATAGGGTGCATGGATCACTAGCAAAAGACATGTCAAAACTGAACTTCATGTTAACTGGCTGACAGCAACATTATTTAGCAATTTGAGAGCAAGATTACAACAAGCTATAGCATGCTATAAATGCAAAAAAGGGCATGGAAGGATAGATCATGAGATGTGTAACAAAACATCCTTAGTGAACATCTCCAGATTATGCATGGAATGACTTGTAGAAGCAGGTTAACATGGCATCACAATGTTACAGTCACAGAAATCAGGAACATCATGGAGCCTACTTTGCTTGCTTGTGCCAGTCACCACATATATCAAAAAAATACAAGACAAGAACCACTGTGAAGATGGCATGATGTAGTTCAAAACACATGTAGAGCTCATGCTCATAGGATGCACACACAAAATGCCACGAAAATAACAAATCAGCAAGTTCTGATAACAGACAGCAGTTAACATCATATAACACTGTTGCAATGATGATTAGGGCATCAAGATGAACTCAAACAAGCATGACACAGTGGAATGAAATGTAGAGCATCTCACAGTGAACATTTTGACATATTATATGCACAAATCGGAGCAATCTGCATGAAGTTATGGCATGAAGAACAGGGCACCAGAATATGCAAATTTACAGGACTTGGTCGTTTTAACAGAAAAAAACAGAGAGCGTCTAATAGAAAAACAACGCACGGGCGGGGAATATGTGGGCGCTCACCATGGGCCGAGGCCCAGAAGGAGGAGGAGGCAGGGGGTTGGGCTGGACCGCGGGGTGGAGCGGGCCGGAAGCGGGGCCCACGTGGCGGCGCCGGTCAACGGCGAGCGGGACGAGCCCGCTCCCGAGCGGGACGACGGCGGCGGCGGATCCCGGCGCCGCTCCAGTGAGCACGGGACGAGGCGGGGCCGACCGGATACAGGAAAGGAGGTGCTGCCGACGACAGATCCGGACACGACGGCGGCGGCGCTGTAGAGATTGAAACGCGGGTGAGGGAGAGAGAGAAAGGAGAGACGACGGGGAGGCGACGACCTCGCGGAGATGGCCGGCGGCGAGGCTAGGGTCGCCGGGGTGGAGCTGCGGGATCGAGGGGCTCCTTCCCTCGATCGGTGGCGGGAGCTAGGCCGCGGCGCAGGC
>NC_057805.1:2094353-2104410 GCF_018294505.1 Triticum aestivum
GCGGCGAGGGGCGGCGGCGAAGACGGGCCCGGCGTGGCCCGGTTCGGCCTCGGGCGGGCCGGATCTGGGCCCTGGGTGGCGCGGCGAGGTGGAGGCGGCGGGGGCGACGTGGCAGATTCTGATTCGCTGGGAGCGGCGGCGCGGAAGCGTCCGGTCCGATCCGGACGTGTCTGGGTGCGGGAGGAAGGAGAAGGCTAGGGTTCATCCACGAATTTCGGGAGAGGGGGCTAATTTATAGGTAGAGGGAGCTAGGAGTGTCCCAATGAGGTGTGGTTTTCGCCTACACGATCGTGATCGAACGGCGGAGAGCATGGAGGGGAGTTGGATGGACTAGGGGGCTCATTTGGAGGGCTGCTGGGCTGCAAGAAGAGAGGGGTTTCAGGCTACGCGGATAACCGTTGGTGCATGAAACGACCTCCAAATGAAACGAAATTTGACGGGCGGTCTACCGGTGACATACCAAGGCCACTCGGCAAATCTCGGCCCATTCCGAGAACGTTTTTCTCCTGCTCACGAAACAAGGTCTGGGAGGTGCGACGGGTGCATGTGGGAGTGTCGGATCGCGAAACGGACAACGGGGAAAAAGGCCGGATGCAAGTTTCGAAAAACATGCAGATGAAATGTACACGCAAGCAAATGACATGGCAACAACGAAGAATAACTGGAAGACACCTGGCGCATCGGATCCGGGGCGTTACAGTGTTGCCATCTTCGCAATTGGGGTACAACCCTTTTTTGTGATCATCTAACATGCGATCGAACTTCAGCTTCTCCTTTTCACTTTCGCACTGTGTCCTTGCATCAACAATGACCCGGCGGAGATCATCATCGGGCACAATATCGTCTGGTTCCTCTTAATCTTCAGCAGCTTCCCCCGTTGCAGCATCACCGTATTCCGGGGGCACATAGTTGTCATCCTCCTCTTCTTCTTCTTCACTGTCTTCCATCATAACCCCTATTTCTCCGTGCCTGGTCCAAACATTATAGTGTGGCATGAAACCTTTATAAAGCAGGTGGGTGTGAAGGATTTTCTGGTCAGAGTAAGACTTCGTATTCCCACATATAGGGCATTTCATCGACGCGGGCGATCGATGGGGGTGAAGATGGGGACGGGACGTGACGGACCACTAAACCTAGACAAATCTCGGGGAAAATGGAGCCTGGAGGTCGAGCTTCGAGAGGAGAAAGCTTAACTAGTGTGCCTCGGGCATTTCATCGAACACCTCATGTGCATAGGAGGTGAGCTAGAGCACAACAAAGCTCTCCCCTCGCCGGCCAGAAAAAACAGAGGACTGTGGAGTGCTCTGCTCGCGGGCGAGGGGTATATATAGGCAACTCATTTGTGACGCCCCCGATTCAATCGTACGCTAATCATACACGCAAATGTGTACGATCAAGATCAGGGACTCACGGGAAGATATCACAACCAACTCTAGACACAAATTAAAATAATAATACAAGCTTTATATTACAAGCCAGGGGCCTCTAGGGCTCGAATACATAAGCTCGAAAACACAAAAGTCAGCGGAAGCAACAATATCTGAGTACAGACATAAGTTAGACAAGTTTGCCTTAAGAAGGCTAGCACAAAAGCATCTACGATCGAAAAGGCAAGGCCTCCTGCCCGGGAGCCTCCTAACTACTCCTGGTTGTCGGCGGTCTCCATGTAGTAGTATGCATCGGCGGTGGCATGTGGCTCCTGGGCTCCGACATCTGGTTGCATCAACCGGAAAGAAGAAGAAAAGGGGAAAAGGGGGAGCAAAGCAACCGTGAGTACTCATCCAAAGTACTCGCAAGCAAGGATCTACACTACATATGCATCGGTAGCAATGAAAAGTGGGGTGTATCTATGGACTGGACTGCAGAATGCCAGAAGAGAAGGGGAAAGCCTAGCCTATCGAAGACTAGCATCTTGTGGAAACCACCATCTTGCAGCAATAGGAGGGAGTAGAGTAGCATAAAGTAAAGTAGTAGAAGTGTTATCAACCTCGGCCAGAGATCCTTTCTCGACTCCCTACAAGAAAGCAATCCCAGAGCCATACTATCCATTTATCATCACAAATATCCAGTTCTAGTTGTATCGATCGGGATACAACTCCAAGTGTCCGTTACCGTAGGACAGGCTATCGATAGATGTTTTCTTCCCTGCAGGGGTGCACCAGCTTACCCACCACGCTCGATTAACTCCGGCCGGACACACTTTCCTGTGTCATGCCCGGCCTCGGCCAAACAATACGCCGCAACCCGACCTAGGCTTAATAGAGAGGCCAGCACGCCGGACTAAACCTATGCCCCCAGGGGTCATGGGCCATCGCCCCGGGAACTCCTGCACGTTGCGTGGGCGGCCGGTGAGCAGACCTAGCTACCTCCTTAAAAAGACAGGAGCTTACCAGTCCAACCCGGCGCGCGCCGCTCAGTCACTGACGTCTATTAAGCTTCGGCTGATGCATACGACGCAGAACGCCCATACTATGCCCACGTGATGGTTAGTGCTATCGGGCCAGAGGCCCCTCGGATCAAATATCCAAACTGTTAGTGTGTTGTTAGTGCGGTCACGAGCAGAGACTCACGAAAGATGTGACCCCGTCGCCCCGTCTCGAGGACTTGCGGCAAGGGCTAAGAATGCCCGGCCACGCCTCGTATTCAACTCTCGTGTACCCTCCAGGTCAACCCGTCTCCACATCACTCGCGGGTACCCCTCAGGGTCGACCCGCCTTTCCAAGTAACAGTTGTAAAGTCCAAGTATCCGTGTGTCCAAACATCAAGGGGAAAACCCGAGGAATCACCCCCGGTGGATTCCACTCGATGTAATCATCAAGGTGAACGTAAGAGGAATCACCCCCGAGGTTCACACTTGAGGGGTTGCACGACAGAGTCGTATCGGAAGTGGTTAAGGCGGAATCACCCTCGATGACCACGACCGAATAGCTACACTACAGGGTTAACATCAGAAGTGTTGTAGAGGTCTCACCCTCGGCACTCGATAGTAACCCAGCAGTGTCGAGCAACTAAGGGGAAAGTGATGTGCGATGCCTGGTCTTCGATCCCGTTGATCGGGTCTTCGATGATGAAGCAGGGGCAACAAGGTCAAGGTGGGGGTCACTGATGGATCACTAACCAACCTATACTAAGCAGTTTAGGATAAGCAGGTAAGGTACAATGAGCAGGTTACAAAAGCAGGCTATGCATCAGAATAGGAGCAAACAATAACAGTAGAAAAATCTAATGCAAGCATGAGAGAATGGAATGGGCGATATCGGGATGATCAAAGGGGGGCTTGCGTGGTTGCTCAGACAGGAAGGAGGGTCGTCGTCGACGTAGTCGATCACAGGGGCATCAGCAGCGGTCTCGAGGTCTACCGGAGAAGAAGAGGGGGAAGAAACAGTAAATACACGCAAACATAAGCATAACAAGACAAAAGCGGTGCTAGAGGTGTTCTAACGCAGCACTAGGCGATACTGGCGAAGGGGGAAACATCCGGGAATGTTTTCCCCAAGTTTGGCATTTTCGGGCAGGCGGACAGGAGGGGAAAGTTCCATGTTCGCTATGCTAGGTGCATGTGACAGACGAACAGAGAGCGTATTTAGATTTGTCTCGAAATTCTAAGCAACTTTCATGTAGAAAACTTTTTCATCGGAGCTACGGTTTATTTTCTATTAATTTTTAAAGATTTAAAGTTTTTCTGAAATTCCTGGATTTATTACTAAATCGAATTTAGAAGGAAAAAGGCTATGGGTACTCAAAAGTGTACCCAGTCAGAAGTACAGAGAAGCTGACATGTGGGGCCAGGGCCCAGTTGACTTAGTCAACAGCCCAGTCAGCATTGACTAGTCAAAGTGAACAGTGAAGGGGGGCCTACTTGTCATGGACTTAACTATTCTAAATCTAGTTTAGCACTTTAATATAAACAGTTGGTCCCACATGCCATCTACTATTAGACTAATTAACTACTACAGTACTAACTAAACTAACTAGCACGGCCGGCCACACACACACACAACACGCACTCATGCACACACACAGAACACTCACACGCAGAGCACAACTCGACCTGGCCATGGCCATGGCCAGCGGTACTAGTAGCCGGCTGCAGTAGCAGCAGTTCTAGCAGCGGCAATGGCACACAAAAACAGCAGCGGCGGCTAGCACAAGCAGTAGCAGAGCAACGGCGACGGCGGCAGCAGAGCAACAACGATAGAAGCAGCAGCAGCGCAAGCAGCAGGGCAGCGTGAGCAGCGGACGGCTACGGGCTCGCGGGCAGGGGAGCGCGGGGAGCAGTGGCGGGCGTGGCCGGGGAGCAGCACACAGAGCCGGCAGGCGCGGCCAATCGCGGCCCGAGGCGAGGCACAGCGCGTGGGCAAGCGCGAGATTCGGCCATGGCGTTCGTAGCGCGGTGGTGGGCTATACGACGACGGATCGAGGTCGGGAGGAGGGGGAACCGGACGAGATGCTCACCGCGAGCTCGATGGCGAGGTCGGGGAGACCGGGGCTGGTCGGAGACGAGCGGATCGAGCGGCAAGGTGATGACGGCCGTGGCGGAGAAGACCCGCGATGGCGTCCGGGTGGTTCTTATCTACATCGGGAGGACGCCGGATGGCCGGCACCTGGCCGGGCGCCATGGGATGGCCACCACGATCCCCTGCCTGCCTCTGTAGCAGGAGGAAGGGGAAAAGGGGATTGTTGGGCTGGGCTAGTGGCCAGTTGGGCCAAGGCCTAGGGGAGGCGGGAAGGCTTTCCTCTAAAAAAACAAATTGTTTCTATTACCTTTCCCTGTTTTGCATTTAGTTGGGACATCAAATGATTTTAGCTTTGAACAAAACTTGGCACATAATTTTAACACAGCAACTTGAGATGGCACCAAAAAGTTTGGGTCCAAAGGGGTTGCGTAACCATTTTTAGAAATAGAAAAGGCCAATTTTAATTGTTGTTGGACCGCTAAATAATTTTCCAGGGGCACTTTGGGAATCCAAAAGAGGTTGGTTCCAACATGAAAATATCCAGGGATTATTTGCCACACTTTGAACATTTTATTTTGCATGTTTGAGAAATTTGAATTTTGACTTCAATTTGAAATTGAACCGGATTGAAACAAAGGGGGATTTAGCAACAGTGAAAATGATGATGTGGCATCATTAACTTGGGATTGTTGTAGCTTAATTATCCGGGCGTCACAAATTGGTCCCGGTTCGTGGCAGGAACCGGGACTAAAGGCCCCCCTTCCGTCCCGGTTCTAGGCACGAACCGGGACCTATGGCTTTGGGCCAGGAGCGAGGTCCATTGGTCCCGGTTCGTGCCTAGAACCGAGACAAATGGGTCCACACGAACCGGGACAAATGCCTCCCGAGGCCCGGCCGGCCCCGTGGGCACACGAACCGGGACAAATGCCTCCCGAGGCCCGGCCGGCCCCGTGGGCGCACGAACCGGGACTTATGCCCCCATGGGTCCTGGTTCGTGACAGAACCGGGACTAATGGGCTGGCCAGGCCCTATCCAAAGCCCTGTTTTCTACTAGTGTTACTGTCGGTTCAGTTACAAACCGGGACTAATGTGCTTCACATCATGCCCTTTTTCTAATAATGCCATAGGTAATATATATTGTTAACTCATTGCTCTTCCAGTATGTGTAGCTAATCTGTTTTCTTAATCTCCTATCGTTGATTCCATCTCATCTTAGTAGTTCACTGGTACATGCTAGAGCCTGAATATGCACTTCCCACTGTTTGGTTTTGCTTGGCAGGAGTTTGAATCAGGATCTGAAGACGGGGAGGATGTAGCGACTCTAGTCTAGAGGAGGAAGGAGTGGTAGCAAATTAAGGAGGCAAGAGCATTGTTAATTTCCTGCTGCTAGCTACGTACAGTACGTGGAGTTTCACGACGAGGTCGACTAACCCACAAGTTGATATTGCATGATTTAATTAGATCCACCTAAAGTTAGATATGCCCATTCTTATTTTTTATAAATTAGATGCAAGCGAATAATAGACCATGTACTATGAACAAACTAACATTCAAAAAAGAAGATGTTTAGGGGTTTCATCTTTATAATGGAAACAACATTGTTTTCGTGTTCTCTATGTCATGTTCCATAAAGAGCAAGCTTTTTTGTACATTGATGATAAGATGTATTAACAAGATGTCTTCACTGCTTAAATAATTATCAGCATACAAGTTGGTGCATTTGATTGGCAATATAATTTTGGCAGTGATTTTCCTTTGTTCTTGATGTAACTTACTAGTAATATAATAACGACACTATTCAATCCTAATGCGTGGTGTCTTCTTTATTAACTATATGGATTTCATCTCCTTGCAGGTACTCACGGTAGAGCAAAGTGAATTTGAAGTTGATACGCTGAAGGATATCGGATTGCAAATTGTAGCTAAATGTGATGGGTTACCGCTTGCCATAAAAGTGATGGGAGGACTCTTATGCCATAAAGAGAAAGAACAGCGTGATTGAGAAAATGTTTTGAACGATGACAAATGGTTAGTATCTTGCATGCCAGAAGAGCTAAACCATGCAATATATCTTAGCTACGAGGACTTGTCCCCTTGTTTAAAACAATGCTTTATACACTTTTCTCTTAAGCCTAAAGTGAGAATTATAGATAAAATGCAATTGGTCGGCATGTGGATTGGTGAAGGATTTTTTTCATGGGAACTCAGATAGATTGAAAAAATTAGGACTCGAGTACTCTGAAGAGCTAACATTGAGGAACCTTATAGTGCCAGATATGTCATCTTTGAACCAATTTATTTGCACATGCATGATGTTGTTCGTTCATTTGCTCAATTTGTGACTAGAGATGAAGCACTAGTAGTTCACAATGGGGAAAACATTAAATTTAGTCAGCCAAAGTTTCTTAGGTTGTCTATAGAAACCAAAGGCGTGCAATCAGATGAGTTTGAATGGAGATGTTTACAAGAGCAAAATCACTAAGACCAATAATATTGTTTGGGAATTTCAAGATTCAGTCTGGTGATTCCCTGATTTTCTTTCCAAGTCTTCGGACTCTAAATGTACATTCCACAAATTTGGTGCATTGGTTTAACATTTGTATCAGCTCAAACACTTGAGGTATCTAACAATGCACAATTGCAAAGATATAAACAGCCTGCCAGAGAACATTCACAAGTTGTAAAGGATGTGAGAATCTTGGAAATTGAAGTTGTCCCCTTGTGTGCCTTGAAAGCCAAGCTTGGTACAAGGGTGCATCTTACCTTAATGAAATTACACTGCAGCAACAATGTTCACAACATTGGATTGTTGAAAGGAGTACCCTCTGGGAGGGATCAAAGAATAATTATGAAGGTATTTGATGAGCTTTGTCCTCCACCTTGCATAGAACATATTAACATCAAAGGATACTTTGGTAATCGGCTCCCAAGGTGGATGATGTCAACATCAACGATATCCCTAAAGAGCTTGAGACTTCTAACGATTCGTAGCCTGGCTTGCTGCACCCAACTCCCTGATGGCTTGTGTCAGCTCCCATGTCTGGAGGTGCTATTAGTTGATGGAGCTCCAATGATCAAGCGCATTGAGTCTGAATTCGTGCAACCCTGGAGTCAGTATGGCCATTCTTCATCCCAGGCAGCAGTGTCATTTCCGAAAGTGCACAAGATGATCTTATATTCTCTGGCGGCATGGGAGGAGTGGGAGTGGGAGGAGGAAGTGCAAGCTATACCAGCCTTGGAGGTTCTTACCATCACAGATTGCAAATTGAGGTGTATCCCTCCCGGCCTTGCCTCCCATGCGAGGGCTTTGAAGAAGTTAACCATATGGAGCGTCCAGGGTCTCCAGGCTCTAGAGAACTTGGCTTCTGTAGTCCAGCTCGATCTATTTGACTTACCCAACCTGATTAATATCTCCAATTTCCCCAAGTTGCAAAAGCTTGAGATCGATCGCTGCCAGAAGCTTGAGTCTCTGCAGGGGATGGATCAACTCCGAAGACTCGTGTTGACAGTTTACTATGACACACCACTCCCGTTATACCTGCAAATTGTAAAGCCAAGGCATTTGTTGTTGGACTGCAGCCCAGAGGCTTATGCAGATGATCTCGGTGAACATTTTTTTTTTGGAAATGGAGGTATACCCGCGGCCTCTGCATCATAATGATGCATGCAGCCCTTTTATTAAAAATCCCGAAATTATCACCGCAAAGGTCTTACAGCTCACAAATGGAGCAGAGCACAAGGCATAAAAACTGAAAAGTACAAGCGGACAAAGACAACCGGTATGGTAATAATAAGGAAAATCTCTTTAAACTCCTATCCTGTTATGCGACCGCCATCCGAACCGGTTGAATATAGCTCGAGCCACCATCTCCCATTGGTTGCACCCAGTAACCAAAGGCTCCCTGGAGTCCATAGGAGTGAGTAAGGACCACGTACGGATCCAAGCTGTAGCTCTGAAGATAACCTGCAAAAAAGTTAAGTTGTGTTGTCTGGTAAATATCACATCGTTTCTGCAATTCCATATAGCCCATAATAACGCACATATTCCAATCCGAATACGAGCTGCCGTGACCTGTTCAACCCAGCTAACCACGTCCCAAACAAAGACGCAATATCTATAGGGGGGGTAATATTAAAAGCTATATGAATCGTTCTCCAAAGTAACTTGGCAAGTGGGCATTCAATAAATAAATGTTGTATTGTCTCGTCTTGAGCACAGAAACAACACCGCGCATTTCCTACCCATCGCCTCTTGATTAGGTTATCCTTTGTGAGTATTACTTGCTTGTGAACAAACCACATGAAAATTTTAATCCGCAAAGGAACCTTAATCTTCCAAATATGAAGTGATCTTGAGAGGGAGCCAGAATTAATCAAATCCGTATAAAATGTTTTCACCGTAAATATCCCATTTTTAGTTAACATCCAGTGCATGGAGTCTGGCCTGTTGGAGAGTCGAACTTCGATCAATCTCCGAACCAGGTGCATCCAGGCTGTCCATCTCTCCCCCACTAACGTACGTCGGAACTGGATGTTCAAGGGAATATTTTGAAAGACAATACCTACGTAATCTTCCTTACGTTGCACAATATTGTAAAGGGTAGGGTATTGTAAGGCCAGAGGTGTCTCTCCTAGCCACGTGTCCTCCCAAAATCTTGTTGACATCCTGTTGCCAATCACGAATTTGATCCTACGGAAGAACAAACCTTTCGTTCTCATAAGTCCCTTCCAGAACGGTGAATCATTCGGTCTGATAGTAACCTGGGCTAGAGTTTTCGAGTGCAAGTATTTATTGCGTAGGATTTGAGACCACATGCCCTCCGGCTCTGTCTCTAACCTATACAACCATTTGCTCATAAGGCATTTATTCTTAACTTCCAAATTCTCAATACCGAGCCCCCCTTGGTCTTTAGGTCGACAAAGGATATCCCATCGTGCGAGACGGTACTTCCTCTTGGACTCCTCAGATTGCCAAAAGAAACGAGATCGAAAGAAATCAAGCCGCTTGCGGACCCCTTTCGGAATTTCGAAGAACGAAAGTAAAAACATTGGCATGCTAGTCAATACGGAGTGAATCAAAACTAGTCGACCTCCATATGACATCAGCTTACCCTTCCAACAGCTGAGTTTTTTTTTCAATTCGTTCTTCAATACATTTCCATTCCTTATTGGAGAGTTTATGGTGATGAATCGGAATACCCAAGTACCTGAATGGTAAAGCACCTACTTCGCATCCAAACAATTGTCTGTAAGTATGTTTGTAACACCCTGAGAATCATACTACAGTAACTCCCTGTGATTAAGCTAATCATGTTGCTAAACAGGGCTTGATCACATTTGAATCACATTCCTTTTCAAACTCCTAGTTCAAACTTCAATTAAATTTGAAAGTGGAAAATAAAAGTTTTCAAAAATTTAAACAAAAATGTTCAGTGGGTGCCAAATAATACACTGGTAATTATGGTGGAGAAAACACATTTTTATAAAATACCTAAATACTTTTAAATGAAATAAAACAGAAAAAGAAAATAAGCAAATAAAAAGAAAACAGAAAACAGAACAGACAAAGGAAAAAAAAAGGAGAAGGCCCTTCCCCCCCC
>NC_057805.1:2104485-2105434 GCF_018294505.1 Triticum aestivum
GTTCCCCCGACCGGGGTCGGAACAGGGGCCGTCCCCGCCGCACCCCCTCGCCGGCGACGGGGAGGATAAGGGCGCCAGCACCCCCCGCCTCCTCGGGCCTCTCTCCCACTCACCACCGCTCTCCCTCTCGGCCTCTGCGCCTTCCCCCACGTCAGATCCACCTCCCTCTCCCCTTCGATCCCCTCTGCCCGAGCGTGCTCGCCGCCGTTCACCGTCGTTCCCGCGGCCACCGTGCCCCGATTGCCCCGACGACGTGCCCGAACGGCTCCCCGCCGTCGACTACGTCGACTACGCCATCGGGAACGAGCCGAGCGCCTCTGCACCGACCTCCACGAGCTCGTCTTCAACCTTCGGGTCGCCGGCGTTCGTCGCCGATTCCGGCTACCCCGCGCCCTCCCCGAGCTCACTGCCAACCCCTACGGCTCCGCTGTGAGCTCCCGCTTCTCCTCCCCCTCTCCGTTAGCTCGCCCACGTTCCCTAGCTGCTCCCCCACGCGCGCCCGAACGCCGCGCCGCGGAGCTCGTCGCCGGCGGGTCTCCGGTGACCAAATGGTCATGGGGGTAGGCCCGTTAGTTCGACCGCATCGTGCCGCACCCGCCTAGCTAGATAGTTCGGCCGCTCGCGCGCTCTAACGCCGCACCCGCCCCAACCCGAAGTACCTCGCCGCCGGCGAGCTCGTAGCGCTCGCCCCCGCCCGTTCCAGCCCCTCCGGCCACCACCGTTGGACGCGCGGCGCCGAGCCGCGTCGAACGCGCCCAGCCACGACCCCGCAAACCCACTGTGCGTGAAACCCGCACCCCTCCCGAGCCGCGCCGCCGCGTTTGGCTCGCCGGAGTCGCTCCGGCGCCGGCCGCCGACGTGGCTGGCCTGGGGCCCCCCCAGTGCCACTGCCAGTGGGCCCCGTGGGCCCCGTTGACTGGGTTGACCCAGTCAACTGCTGACTGGGCAG
>NC_057805.1:2105444-2122095 GCF_018294505.1 Triticum aestivum
CACGACCCCGCAAACCCACTGTGCGTGAAACCCGCACCCCTCCCGAGCCGCGCCGCCGCGTTTGGCTCGCCGGAGTCGCTCCGGCGCCGGCCGCCGACGTGGCTGGCCTGGGGCCACCCCAGTGCCACTGCTAGTGGGCCCCGTTGACTGGGCCAACCCAGTCAATGTGCTGACTGGGCAGGCCCAGCCACTGACATGCGGGCCCCGCCGTAAAAAAAAAGGAAAAGAAAAAGAAAAATGTTTTATAAATAAAAATAATTAGTTTAACTAATCACTCACTGACATATGGGGCCCACCCCTCTAATTAGACTATTAGTTTAGTTTAAATAAATATTAGACTAACAGAGGCTGACATGTGGGTCCCACTGGACCCACCTGTCTGGTTTGACTGGTCAGCCGACCTGTTGACCTGCTGACGTCAGCATTGCCTCATGCTGACGTCATATTTCATTTTTGCTTAATATAAATAATTCCAGAAATTCAAATAAACTTTGAAAATTCATATCTTTTAAACCGTAACTCGGATGAAAATGTTTTCTATATGAAAGTTGCTCAGAACGACGAGACGAATCCAAATACGCAGTCCGTTCGTTCACCACACCTCCCTAACCTATCGAACTAGCAACTTTCCCCCTCCGGTCCGTCTCTCCGAAAACGCAAAACATCGGGAATACCTCCCGGATGTTCCCCCCCTTCACCGGTACCACCTACTGTCGCGTTAGGACACCCCTAGCACCGCTCATTGTCATGTCACGCATCGTCATGCTTATGTTTGCATTGTATTTACTGTTTCTTCCCCCTCTTCTCTCCGGTAGACTACGAGACCGACACTGCTGCTGCCCAGTTCGACTACGGAGTCGACGACCCCTTCTACTTGCCAGAGCAACCAGGCAAGCCCCCCCCTGATCACCAGATATCGCCTATACTTCTCTATACTGCTTGCATTAGAGTAGTGTAGCATGTTACTGCTTTCCGATATCCTATTCTGATGCATAGCCTATCCTTGCTACTATTGTTGTTACCTTTACCTGCAATCCTACATGCTTAGTCTAGGATGCTAGTTTTCCATCAGTGGCCCTACATTCTTGTCCGTCTGCTGTGCTATACTATCGGGCCGTGATCACCTGGGCGGTGATCACGGGTATATACTTATATACTATATACATGACACATGTGATGATTTAAGTCGGGTCGGCTCATAGGAGTACCCGCGAGTGGATCTTTGTGGCGGAGCGACAGGGCAGGTTGAGACCGCCTAGGTGAGAGGTGGGCCTGGCCCTGGTCGACGTTCGCGGTTACTTAACACGCTTAACGAGATCTTGGTATTTGATCTGAGTCTGGCCATTTGGTCTATACGCACTAACCATCTACGTGGGAGTAGTTATGGGTATCCCGACGTCGTGGTATCAGCCGAAGCTCTTTTGACGTCAGCAACTGAGTGGCGCGCGCCGCATTGGACCGTAAGCTCGCGCTTGTATTAAGGGGGCTAGGTCTGCTTCCGGCCGCGTACGCAACGTGCAGGTGTGCATAGGGCGATGGGCCCAGACCCCTGCGCGCATAGGTTTAGACCGGCGTGCTGACCTCTCTGTTGAGCCTAGGTGGGGCTGCGACGTGTTGATCTTACGAGGCCGGGCATGACCCAGAAAAGTGTGTCCGGCCAAATGGGATCGACCGTGTTGGGTTATGTGGTGCACCCCTGCAGGGAAGTTTATCTATTCGAATAGCCGTGTCCCTCGGTAAAAGGACGACCCGGAGTTGTACCTTGAGCTTATGACAACTAGAACTGGATACTGAATAAAATACACCCTTCCAAGTGCCAGATACAACCCGGTGATCGCTCTCTAACAGGGCGACGAGGAGGGGATCGCCGGGTAGGATTATGCTATGCGATGCTACTTGGTGAACTTACCATCTACTCTCTTCTACATGCTGCAAGATGGAGGTGGCCAGAAGCGTAGTCTTCGACAGGACTAGCTATCCCCCTCTTATTCTGGCATTCTGCAGTTCAGTCCACTGATATGCCCCTTTACACATATACTCATGCATATGTAGTATAGCTCCTTGCTTGCGAGTACTTTGGATGAGTACTCACGGTTACTTCTCTCCCTCTTTCCCCCCTTTTTCCTTTCTATCTGGTTGTCGCAACCAGATGCTGGAGTCCAGGAGCCAGACGCCACCGTCGACTACGACACCTACGACACTGGAGATGCCTACTACTACGTGCAGGCCGCTGACGACGACCAGGAGTAGTTAGGAGGTCCCAGGCAGGAGGCCTTGCCTTTTCGATCGTTGCTACTTTTGTGCTAGCCTTCTTAAGGCAAACTTGTTTAACTTATGTCTGTACTCAGATATTGTTGCTTCCGCTGACTCGTCTATGATCGAGCAATTGTATTCGAGCCCTCGAGGCCCTAGCTTTTATTATAATGCTTGTATGACTTATTTATGTTGTAGAGTTGTGTTGTGCTATCTTCCCGTGAGTCCCTGATCGTGATCGTACACATTTGCGTGCATGATTAGTGTACGGTCAAATCGGGGGCGTCACAATGTTCCTCTTCTTTAGCCTTCCCAAAGCAGAACACCTCGCTCTTATGAAAATTAATTTTTAATCCAGACAATTGTTCGAATAGACATAGGATAAGTTTCATATTACGTGCCTTAGCCATGTCATGTTCCATGAAAAGGATAGTGCCATCAGCATATTATAGAATGGACACTCCTCCATCAATCAGATGAGGAACTAGACCTTCTACATGGCCATGTTGCTTGGCCCTGCCAATAATGACGGCCAGCATATCTGCCACAATATTGAACAGAAGAGGTGACATGGAATCCCCTTGTCTCAACCCCTTATGCGTCTGGAAGTAGTGACCGATGTCATCGTTCACCTTAATTCCGACACTACCTTTCTGGACTTGAGTATTCACCTGGTGCCTCCAGCGTTCACTAAAACCCTTCATACGCATTGCCTGCTGAAGAAAAGGCCATTTAACTTTATCATAAGCCTTCTCGAAATCCACTTTTAAGATAACCCCGTCCAGTTTCTTTGAATGAATTTCATGGAGTGTTTCATGTAAGACAACCACTCCTTCGAGTATGTGTCGTCCAGACATGAAAGCTGTCTGACTAGGTTGAACCACTGAGTGAGCAACTTGCGTCAATCTATTGGTTCCTACCTTTGTAAAAAATTTAAAACTCGCATTCAGCAGGCAAATGGGTCGAAATTGTTCTATTCTGACCGCCTCATTCCTCTTCGGTAATAATGTAATAGTACCAAAGTTGAGGTGAAACAACTCCAAATGGCCATCAAAAAAATCATGAAACATAGGCATAAGATCATCTTTAATGATATGCCAACATTTCTGATAGAATTCAGCTGGGAACCCATCTGGTCCCGGTGCTTTATTCGGCTTCATTTGAGTTATGGCCAGATGAACTTCTTTTTCAGTAAACGGTGCCGAGAGAATATCATTCTCCGCTGCCTGTAATTGAGGTATATCATCAATCACCGACTCATCAAGAGACACCGTGGAAGTAATCGGGGGCCCAAAAAGGTTTTTATAATAATTGGAAATATATGATTTCAGATTTTCGTGCCCCACAATTGTTCCTTCGTCTTGTTCAAGCTGTATAACCTTCTTCTTCCTATGTTTACCATTTGCAATCATATGGAAGAACTGTGTATTGTTGTCCCCTTGTACAACTTTAAGCGATTTCGCACGTAACGCCCACTTGAGTTCCTCCTCTCTCAAGAGAGCACGTAGGCCTTGCTCAGCCTCTGACTTGGTGCGATGCTCAATCACAGAAAGAAGAGTTGTTTCAGCTTTTACATCTAGTGCCTCAATGAGTTGAGTTAGACTTTCTTTTTTCTTCTTATAAATCCCACTCTCATTCCTGGCCCAACCTCTCAGAAATTGTCGGAGATGTCTAATCTTATTCTGCCATCTCTCGACATGCGTCATACCCATAACTGGTAAATCCCATTCGCGTGCAATCATCTCCATAAATCCTTCTCGCTCAAACCAACTTTGCTCGAAGGAGAAGGTATTTTTGTTTGCAACATGGGTAGCCTCTCCCGAATCTAAAAGGAGTGGTGTATGGTCCGAGATCGCTCTTTGCATCGCATGAACCGACACCATGGGATATTTTTGTTCCCACTCCACACTAGCAAGTACCCTATCCAACTTCTCATATGTCGGAGTAGGTAACGAATTAGCCCATGTAAACTGTCTACCGGTGAGCTCAATTTCTCTCAAATTGAGGCTCTCGATAATCATGTTAAACATCATTGACCACCGGCCATCGAACTTGTCATTATTCTTTTCTTCTCTTCTCCGAATGATATTAAAATCTCCCCCGACTAGTAATGGCAGATTCTCATCTCCACAAATCCGCACTAAATCGGCAAGAAAGTCGGGTTTAAATTCAGGTTGCGCTGCCCCATATACTGCAACTAACGACCATCGGAAACCATCCAATTTTGATCGCACCCTAAATTTAACCGAAAAGTCTCCCTGCACCACATTAAGCACCTCCAACGACTCACACCGTACACCTAGTAAAATCCCGCCGGATCTTCCTCTAGGGGGTAAAATGTGCCAATCAAAGTCGATACCACTGGAAAGGGTTTGAAGAAATTGGGATGTGAACTTATCTCGTCCAGTTTCTAAAAGTGCAATGAAATCTAAGTGATGCTCTAAAGTTGTCTCTGCTAAGAATCTTTGTTTAGCCAAGTCTGCTAGACCTCTGCTATTCCAAAAGAGTCCTTTCATAAATCATCATGGAATTTTTTCTTAAGTTTTACTCTAGCACTCCTACGTACTGCCGAAGTAGGATAAATTTTCCGCTTCCAGGGTCATTTGGGCTTCTCCTCAACACCCTGCGGTACGAAGGAATCATCTATGACAGGTAGTACCTCCTCCCTCAAGAGAGGTTCGACCGTATCTGTGTTCTCCACAACCTCCTCCTCTTCAGCCTCGTCACTCGGTAAAAGATTATGACAAATATATGTAAGATCATTAATGCCTAAATTGTTCATGTCATTATCATTCAAAGATTGGATAGAAGCAAGATTATGAATGATCTCTGAAGCCCTCTCCGCTTCCAAGTCTAAAAGATCGTTAACTGATTTGACGACCTCGGTTTCATTTGACCCCAAAGAAATACCTAAGTCGTTTGCCTTGTCAACAATTTCATTCTCAGAGAAGTATAAAATGGAACAACTTGTATCAAAGGACGTACCTGCAGTGATCTCAGCATGACGAAGCATGGCAGCCCTCTTGGCACGCGCTAGCTGCAGGTCGTCCGCGTCCGGCTGTCCCTGGATCCGGTTACTGACACGCCTGCCAGCCGACACCGGATCTGCAATCCCGCCAAAAGCGATGAGCTCCTCTGTGGTCTTCCCGCCAAGAGTGCGGTCAGGACTCCCACGCCCCTCCCTTATCGTCGGTGAAGGAGGGGAGGGCGCTGTGGAGTGGACCTCCGCCGCCTGTGCCACAGGGGAAACGGACCGTGGAGCCGCCTGCTCACATATCCCGCCCCCCTTGGCACCCGCGGAAACCGCCGTCCCTCGACTGCCCTGCTCGATGCAACACAGTGGAGGAGTTGCGACACGGGACTCCTTCCCGCATCTCACCCCCGACGTGCCACTGCGGAAGATATGATCCTGTGAGGGGGTTATAACACGGGACTCCTTCCCGCACCTCACCCCCAAAGCTGCCGGAGTCGTCAAACTGGGAAAAGTGCCACAGACATCCTGTCCAGGCGCCCCTCCCGCAACCAACCTCTCAGAATCGACCCGCGCCCCGGGTGTAGACTCCGCAAACGTCACATCGCCGACTAGATTCGGCACTGGTGGCAGCTCAAGCTCTGCCGGGTCGTTTGCCTCAACCCTGGTGCTCCATAACCGGCTAGGAGCCGACCCCGGTGCAAAAGAACCAAAACGAAGTGTGTTCACCGGAGTAGTGGACGAGGGCGCCTGTTTGGTAGAGCTGGCTACCTTATCTGTCGTAGGCCCCTTATCCGACTCCAGCAGTGCATCATCAGCGCCCTTCTCCTGGTTCCCGGGCGCACCACCACCCTCAGTCGTGTCCATGTCATGTGGCCCATCTCCCTCCTCCGAGACTGCAGTATCCTCAATCTCGAGCTCTAAGATATAAGTGACTCCAGCATGTGTCCAACTGACCACATCTGGTATATGCTCAACACTCACCACACTGACCAACAATCTCGCCGCATTTTGTGCGCGTGTGAAAGGCATGTCAACCTTTTCTGTCTTACCAATGAGACCACCCAAACTCCAAGCAATCAGAAAATGTTTTACATATTTAGGTGGCACCCCATAAAAGCGAACCCATACCTTCTGTAGAGGTGTACCTTCAGGTTCCTCCTGCTTCCACTCGTCGAAAGCGATAACAATGTTTGTACTCGTCACACGGCATAAACCCCACTTAAGAAAATGCATCTGATCTTCTTTAGTGGGACAATCAACCTTATAAGACTGACCATCTAACTGCTCCAGAAGCCACTGATGATTACCCGGCACTAACTCACGTAACTGTCTGATAATCTGAGCTTCGGTCAACTGCCCATTAGTAACTCTGATAGCTACCGGGAAAGAGCTCTCGACCATCTGTGGTAGAGGATCGACCTCCGGTGTCTCAAAAAACATCAACTCCTTACAGCAGACCCCAAAAATGTTAATGGCAGGCTTGGGACCGGAGAGGAGAGGGCATTCCCCAGTCGCATGCAGGGAACGAAGACAGTACTCGCAAAGCTCATTAGTACACTCTGCCACGAAGTGCCCCGGCTCACCACATCGATAGCAAGGCAACTTCTTCTTCTTAATCGCCCACTTAGATAGTTTCTCTCCCTCCACTTTCTCCGACCCTTTGTCAGACGTGCCCTCCCGAAGTTTGGTCCCTCCCGAAGTCACCGGAACCTGCACTGCTGCCAAAGCCCTAACCGCATCAACTGCCGCTGCGGGTAACGTGGATGGATCTCCCACCGAAGCTGCCCCGTGCTCAATCACCTCACCCGAAGCCTCCTCTATAGCTGGCGGTGGTGGCGGCGGGTAGTGTCGTGGCGGTGGTGGCCGTTTCCCTCTCCCACCGTGACGATAGCCACCTCGGAAACGATCCCTGGGTCCGGCAACACCTTCAACGAAATGACCGGGCGGCCCTTGAAATTGTCCCGCGTCCTCATCAGAAAATCGAGTATAACCCCGACCGCCACCGGACGAAGATCCACGGTGCATTCCCTCACCATATGCATCGTATCCATCATCACCCCACTGCCCGTAGCGGTTGAAGTTCCTTCCATCTCTACTGTAACCAGTATAGCCCCCACGCCCGTTCGCCCCACGACCCCGTCCAAGGGCCAGAGCTTTGGCTGCCGGTGGCTGAGCTGGATCCTCCTGCTGACGTACAATGGATGGAGCAGCGTGCGTCGTCGCCTGAGACCTGGCCGGATCGACCGCCGGACCCTGCCGCGGGGCAGTCGGAGCACCCCGGCCGACTCCGGCTCTGGGTTTCGTCCCCGTAGCCGACGGTCTCTGAAGGTGCAGTCCGCCGCGCCCGATGTTGCCATTCGCAGCAGCCGGCGACGCGCCGCGACCGGCGCCACCAGCGCCAGCAGTCAGCGGAACACGACCGACACCGCCCGCAGCGGCGGCACCAAGGACCAGCGGAGCACCACGACCAGTGCCTCCCGTAGGAGCGGAGCCAGCAGCGGGCGGCGGCCCTCGTCCAGACATGTCGCATTACGCGAGAGACCCTCCTCGCCCGTCCCGAGCCGAGCGTAGGAAACCCCGAAGGCAAAACCCTAGAGTCGATCGACGGTTTCACTGGTAGCGTCGATACATGCATGACCGCATGATTTGGATACAGAGAGGCTTGGGCCTCTGGCTGGGCCTCGCCCAAACCGAGAGGATCCACGACCGTCGCTGTATCTCTTACTACGTCCACCGCAGGCCCAAGGCCCAATAACGAATTCAAACGAGCCCTTCTGGCTGCTTGAATCACGCTCGCCGATCTCGCCACCGGCGATCCTGGCGGCGGCGGTGGCCGAATAATCTTTCCCTTCTTCTTCTTCCTCGTGACCATAGTCCAATTTTCCGGCAAAAAATCTGACAAAGTTACAGGTTCACGGATTACCTTAGGAATTGGACCGATCCATGGTTTCGTCGGCGGTTTGGAAATTTGAACTTTGGATCGACGACGAAGTGTTGTGGCGTTGGGCTCCGGCAACACACGTGCCCCCTGCGAGGTCACAAGTGTTTTTGTGGGAACCTGAACCTCCACCTGTTCTTCGTCCTTGCTCTCCAAAAATACCCAAAATCGTCTGCCCGGTCGTGTAGAGGCCGTCGGTGCCGTCAGATCGACCACCTCCGGCACCTTAGGACGCACATCGATCTACACACGTTCGCCAACGACCACTACATATGCATCAAAATTGAATTGAAATCCTACCTGGAGCATGCCGCCGTTCGGAAAGGATTCGCCGGCAAGAACATCATTCTCCAAATCGAGAAGTGCCAGCCAAGTTGAGCGCGGAGAAAAACGAAGACGACCTTCGGTCCAGATACCCGGATCCGTCCCAGCAGAGAACCTCGCCCGCCACTGGATCCATCTTCGCTCCTCCCGCCCGATCTCCTTCTGCGAAGAATCGCTGCGATCCCCGCCCGATCCCGGCGATCCCTCCTGTCCTCCCGGCGGCGCCTCCGGTAGGACGCTGGGAGAACTCGGCGAGATCTACGGTACCCCCCCTACGAAGCCACCTGATGAAGGCCGAACCTCCGGTGAAGGGGATCCGGTCGCCACCGGCGAGAGGAGTCCGGTCGCCTCGGTCTCCCTCATTCCATGTTTGGAGTCCGGTCGCCTCGATCTCGGTTAACATATTGAAAAGAAATGGCTTTGGGAAAAACTGGTCCCGAGTGGGACAAGTTTGGTCGTATCCAGCATGTCGAGGCTTATGCAGATGATCTCGGTGAACATATTGAAAAGAAATGGCACCTAGTTTACACAAGCGAGCCGTACAGCTTGGTGACAAACATCGACCCACAGGTAATATATATTGTTAACTCATTGCTCTTCCAGTATGTGTAGCTAATCTGTTTTCTCAATCTACTATCGTTGATTCCATATCATCTTAGCAGTTCACTGGTACATGCTAGAGCCTGAATATGCACTTCCCACTGTTTGGTTTTGCTTGGCAGGAGTTTGAATCAGGATCTGAAGACGAGGAAGGAGTAGTAGCAAATTAAGGAGGCAAGAGCATTATTAATTTCCTGCTGCTAGCTACGTACAGTTAAACTTCAACCCCCAGGTAATATATATAGTTAATCTGTTTTCTTTTTTTTCGATAAAGGACATTTCATTGAATAGATATATCGAGGTGATACAATCGCATCGAAAGAAAGCCCGGCCTCTGCATAGCTAGATGCACACAGCCAAAAAATTCCAGAATACCCTAAAAGCAAAAATAATTTGATACAATGCCAATAAAAAAAATAATACATGTCCAGCCTAAGGAGTGGCAGATCCTATCCGTAGGTCACACCGCCATCCATGGGGGTAGAAAACCTCCCTGGCCGTATGCTCCAGCCGTGTAGACGCCACCATAAAAAGGTCTATGTCCTCCGGCCTCTGCAGGATAGACCAAATACGGAGCCATCGTGTACACACATGAATAACCTGCATAGGAGATGAGACACATTTGTTATTAAAAATCACATCATTCCTGGTAAGCCACAGTGCCCAGCATAAGACCGCCGCTCCCACAAGAATATGTGCAGAAAATTGTTTATCAATACCCCACAACCAGTTGCCGAACATGTTCCGTGCACTACGTGGTGGGTATAGATTCGAAGCTACTTGAACTATGGCCCAAACTGCCCGAGCGAACTTACACTCAAAAAATAAGGGTTTAATAGACTCGTCATGTTGGCAAAAGACACATGTCTTGGAACCATGCCAGTTTCGTCGTGCCAGAGTGTCTCTAGTTAGGATGACTCCTCTGTTAAGAAACCAGAGAAAAATCTTCACTCTTAGAGGGATTTTGAGCTTCCACAATTTCCTGTTATCAACTGGAACATCACAATGAACCATTGCATCATACATGGATTTTACTGAAAATTTGCCATTCTGATGCAAGTTCCATCGAAAAAATCTGTTTTCTGAATCTCTTGATGTTGATTCTATTCCATCTTAGTAGTTCAGTGGTACATATGCTAGAGCCTGAATATGCAGTTGCCAACATTTCATCGAACACCTCATGTGCATAATCTATAGGTCGCATCCTTCAACAGCAAAGTGAAGTATTCATGTTTGTGCTTAAATAATAAAAACCGGCATGGCATGTGCAAGAGACTGACCTTGTGCAGAGGCCATAAGGTCCACATCCACATCATGTGGTACGTTAATCATATTTAGCTTGGAGTACTCGACATAATATTTTTTTTGGAGTTGTTTCAGTGCATGCATGTTTTGCACGCATATAATGGACATTGGTTGTGTCCATGGGGACGCACTGCTGGTCCATCAACCCTGTTCGAAGTACTGTTCGCCGGTGAGGAAACTGAAATTTCAACTCTGTCCGTGATGAAAGGAGTTTATCAGTGCGTGATAATGTGACACCACGTTTTCGGGGCCAATTGAACTCGAGCATTCACCCAACCGATGGAGAGGCGGAGGAGGAGGACCTGCTAAAACTCGCTCTGTGGACTGACTGTATGCATGTAGGCAAGCCAAGGTGTGCCAAACTGCCAATGTTGAACTTCTCTTGGTATTCCTTTTGGGGCAAGACACGACACATGTTCCGTTCTACTCCCATGTTCCCGGACCGGTTGATCAAATACTCAGAGTTATATCATCTCCGACCTTGGCAATTGGCATCATCCAATGCTCTGTTAGGATGCATGCATGAGACAAGATTTAAATAGCACGCTATAGCATCATCCAACGAAGGTCATTTTCACGTACGAAGGATTAGCATGCTATAAATTGGGCCTCCAAATAGCGTTAGCGTCCTACTAACCCCACCTCTCGAGCCAACCATATCCCCACTCCCGTACTCATCTCAAGCCGGAACTGTGGTGGCGGCCGCCCAACGACCAACCATGGCGGCGGCCTCGACCTATGACTCCGGCAGCTGACCTTCCTCGCCCCTCCCTCCCTCCCAACGGCAGCGGCTTCCACCAGGCGATGCAGCTCCCGGCCACTTCGTCTCGGCTGCTTCCTACTGGGAGGCTGAATCCCATCGGCAGATAAGCCAGTCTATCCTCTGTTCATCTTCTTGTGAATCCTTGTGCTAATACAGAAAAATGGCGAATGGCTGAATGCTCCTGATTCGCAACAAAAATTAATGCTTAGGAAGTTTATTTGCTGATTTGGTTCTCAACATTTGTTTGATGCTTAGGAAAGATCAACCTGTAGGTTAGGCCCCTCTGCTTTTCTAGACGGAAAGAAACGTTTCCATTGTTTTATAGGTGCAAATTGAGTTTGGTTGATGATCCTGAGCAGCATGGGAGAGGGAATGCTTCAATGTTCATCATGTGTGTCTGGACTGCTTCATAATCTGTTTTCAACATTTGTACTACTAGATAAGTAGTTATTCTGGGCATCTTTGTAGCTTGCAAAAACCAGATTGCAAGTAATCCTGAACATCTGTGTAGCTTGCAAGAACCAGACTGTTGCTGGATCTTGATCACTGTGTAACCCTATGCTCTTAAAAAACAACATCCTAGCAAATGCTAGCCTCTCTGTATAAATCATTGGGCTTGCAATTCTGCTATATTTCAATGAATGAATGCTCCTGATTCCGATATATGTAACTCTCACAATACTAGTTCTTTTGTAGAATAACTAGTTCTTTTATTGTTCATTTTTTATTGATTTATGCTTTTTTTTTGGAAATGGAGGCATGACCCAGTCTCTGCCTCATGACGATGTATGCAGGAGATATATGCAGCAGGAGCAGCACTAGGCTGCACTGCAGCAGAAATCACATGTGTATAGATTAAAGAAGAAAACCAACACTGCCTTTGGCCGCCAATCAACAAGATAATCGCCCAGACTGTACAAGGAAAACAGTGATAATATATAAGGAACAAACAAACATTGAATGGCTTTTATTCAGGCTCCCCCGCTCCCCCGCTCCTAGGGTTCCCCCGCCCCTGCCGCCGGCTCCCCAGCGCGGAGCCGCCGCCGCGGCGACCGGAGCCCGCCGGAGCCGCCAGCCCCTACCCCCTCCCGTTCCCCTTCTCCTCCCCCCTCCATTCTCCCGTACCCCTGCGCCGCCTCCCCAAGCGAGGCGGCCGGGGGGCCTTCCTCCGCGCTCCTCCAGCTCTCCCCCGCGTCCCTCTCTCCTCCCGCCGCCGTCAGGGTGCGCCGTCGGTCCTCGGTCGCGTGGTGCTGGCGGCGGTGGGCATGCCCTTCCCCGCGCGCGGCCCTCCCCTGCTCAGGCGGTGATGGCCGGCGGTTGTGCGCCTCGGCCGGCTTCGGTGCTGCCCGTCGGTGGATGCCGCGGGCCACGGTGGTTCTCGACACGGTGGTGCGGCCGTTGGCCGTGGGGCGGCGCGGTGGCGTTGGGCTTGCCGGCGCCCGCCCTACCCAGATCTGGGCCTTGGGCCTCATCCGGGTTGGGCGGGCTGGTGGCTCGACGTTCGGCGGCGTCGTTCCCTGGTGGTGGCGTGGCAGCGGCGGTCTCGGGCGGTGAGGGCTTCGTCGATCGGCGCGCTGCAGCGTGGTGACAGGACTGTCCGGGTCCAAGTGGACCCGGCCGGGCATTCGGTGCCCGGCAAGTCCTTGTCGCCGCGTCCGGTCGGCCCCGCTGAGGCGGTGGAGGCTGTTCCCTCCCTCCGGTCGCGTTATGATCGCTCCCGTGGCCGTTTGTTCTCTTTCCATCTCCAGGTCTCATGTTGGCAGCTCCGGTGAGGCGGTGAGGGTTGCCCGGTAAACGCGGTGGCACACGCTGGTGGGCGGTTGTTGGGGTGATGCATGTCAAAATGCCTGGGGCGGTGGTGGTCGTCGTGGATCAGGAGAAATCCATGTCGGCTTGTCCGGCACCGACGCGGTGACGCCTGCAGGCTCCATCGGTCCCTCCTGAGGGGCGTCGGATGTATCCCTTCCCCACCATCCCTCGTGTATCCCACCATCCACCGTCTCATCCCTTCTTAAAGGTGTTGCTTGGTGTACGGCGCTTCGGGATGCTGGGAGCGTGATGGTACTTCTTTGGAGGGTGCAGCGGTTGCCGGGCTTCCTTTCTCCGTTGATCTGCCGATGTCGGCATTTATTTCTCTTTTTTCTTCTTCTTGTTTTTCCTTTTGGGCTCTGATGTGCTATGGCCCCAGCATACTGGATGTATCGGTTGTCTGCTTTATAATATAAAGCGGGGGGAAACCCTTTTTCTTAAAAGCAAGACGAATCTTCCACTCGAAAAAAATTAAAGATCAGAAACTCTGGGTAGCAGCAGCACATCAACAGGGTAATAAAATGTTCAAATGACTGTCTCACACCAAATCCAATCTTACACACTGACAACACGCTGTAACATGGCTTTTATTCAGCTCAAGAACAGGAGCACTAGAGGGCTACACAGACAGTCAAACACGCGACAGTAAGCAATCAACACAAGTCTTCCACCGGTAGCACCAACACCATCTGTCGAGGAATGCCTTCCCCAAGGCTGGCGCTGGCCAGGGAGTGGCAAGAGAAGCAACAAACAGTTAAAACATACCTAATCAAATAAAGCAAATCATGAAATGGTTCATGCAAAGGAAGTAAGATGAATGATGATATGGGTAAGCGAAACACACTTGGTATCGGTGATTTCCACAAGCCCGTCTCTTAGACTAGGCGGTCGTCGTGAGCGGGGTGACCGGCTCTGCCTTGGGAACAGGAAGGAAGTATGTGATTCTTCTTCTCATCCTTCTTGTTGACGGGAAGTGCTTCTTCTAATTCTATTTCTTCTACTTTCTCTTCTTCGTCCTGAAACTTTGGCCTGTGATTCCTGTCCGCCAAGGTCTCCATCCCCATCACCGCCAAGAGGAGCCAGATAGTGGTGAGACACTCCCCGCCATCACCCAAGCTCTTGGCATGTAGGTACCCCCTGCACCTGCTGGCGGAATAGCAGAGCATCTCAACCCACACACCTTGGATCACTATCCACCTATCTTCCTCACTATCCAGCACCATCAGTTCTTGGGCGAGCCTACGTGCGTCGGAAATCATATTATCTGAAGATGGGGGCATGCTAAGAATCTCCCCTGCAAGAATTTCTTCTGTCATGTCCTTGCCAATTTGGTTGCTGGCCATGGTGAAGAGATCCGATCTACTGCCGAGCATTAGCATCTCAGGACGGATGAGAAGCAGGTAGATCATATAGTTGGATATCTCCCTGCTGCGCAATGTGGCTTCTGCTTGTTGACGACATTGATGGGATGTGTTGGGGTGGTAAAAGCAGAGGTCCGTGGCAATGTGCCAGAGGAGGACGCTCTTGTCGAAATTCATCTTCAAGCTCCACCCTATTTGCTTGTGTCTTCTTAGAGCCCACTGGCCTCGAAGCTCATTGAATTTCCTGTAACTTTCGGCGCCACATATGTAATTCTTCCAGCCATCTTCCACGTGCTGGCGAACCACCCCCGTGATTTGGTAGGCTCTAGCTTCTTTTTTAATATACCAATGTTGGTTGACAAACTCCCTTAGAAAGTTGAAGGCAGCAAGCTTCATCAAGAATGTGGGCTTCTTCTTGCGAACACAGAAGGACATGATGTTGCACTGAGATACCATGTCGTGCCACCCTTCAAAATGCTTCATAAGGAACCCCGCACTGAAAGATGAAATGCACTGGGCCAAAATCATGTAGGACAAAACCATGCAGGGAAGCAGGAACTCCAGCATGGCGGTGAAACAGAATAGGATGTATGTCACCGTGATGTCCTTCTCCTCGTGGCCATCCTTGCGGCTCGTGGCCAAAAGCACTATAGAAGATAAGGCCAGGAATGGAAGAAAAAACATGAAGCCGGACCCATATATAGTGCCAAAGGATTGTACTCTGGTGTACAGCATACTGAATGTATCTCCAAGCCTAGACCGCAACTCTTTGTATTCATACTCATATTTACTATGCATAAATCCTGACAGGACTTTAATCCGAAGAGAGTATGGAACAGACCGATCAACAAACATATAATTGCTTAGTGATCTAAGCCCATACCTTCCCCCGGACATCTCCGTGTCCAGTAGACATTTCTTTGCATCTTGTACATATTCTTCAAGCGAATATGTCCGCCCTTTATGTTCCACTTGAAGCGAAGCCGGCATGCTGTTAAAGCTGGCGGTCCTGAGGGCCCATGGCTTCTGGGCGAATTTGAGGATGCCAAATAGAAAGAGTAAGACCCCTGCTGCCAGCAACCTCTTCTCGCCCGACCACCACTTGCAGAAGACGTACAAGGCAACCGTGACCTGAGACACCAGGGTTATGGTATGCCGTTTCCATAGCTCATTGTCTTCGAGGCTGTAGGCACTTATGAATGGCTGGCCGCCGAGGTGGATGAGGAGGACAGGCGCCCATAGAACCTCCAGGGCGGTGCTCCCCCCATCCAATGTCTGCTTCTGGCGGTTGAAGAGGGTTGCGAGGGCGTAGATCGCCACGGCATCGCTGCCTATGTAAACGATCCACACCAGCACTCTCATCCTAGACATGGAAGGAGATCTGCGCAGCCATACACAGAGGTAGAGGAGGTACTGCATGAAGAGGCTGGCGAGGACGAGGATGCGCAGCTGCCACTCGTCCCACCATCCCACAGCACCGGAGAGACTCATGCATGCACTGGTTTTGCTTCCTCGTCCGCTCCGGGTGGTGAGTATTGTTATTATGTCTAGGAAATTCCAAAGATAGGAATGGAAGCACCAGGTCGCTCTCTAATGAAGGCCAAGCTCTCAAGGGAACGTGGAGGGCATTGTGTCTTTTGATGCTGCTGTGCCTTTGCGTGCTGGTGGTAAATAAATATTCCCTCCATTGGTCATGATTGATGACATCTTCTTTGTCTTTTGGCTTTTGCTAAAGATTAAAGTCGTCAGTGGCAAGATCTGATCGTATTTGGCAAGACTTGGCTACTGGATTCCTTAAACTTGTCCCTGAACCTACACCGACAAGTGCCCGCGCGTCACATCTCTTACTAGCCTACACCCACAAGTGCAGGTTAATCATATTTATACGTTGACTTGGTCGGACAATTTTTTGAACTCAGGCATCTCTTACTAGCCTACAACAAGTGCAACTGAATTTATATGGCGGGGATATTGTTTCTTTATGTATGTAGGTCACAAGAGTGATCTCTCTAGCGTGTGGCATCGCCCGCCTAGCCTTGTTCTTAGTATTTATTGTGTGAACATATGATACCCAGGAAAGATGACACAATGAGTGCTGAGTTATTATCTCCATCCTCCTAAGTTGGGAAAACAATAGAAAATGAATTCAAATAAAAGTTCCATGTGCACATATTTCAGTGCGTGTTTTTACGGGATCTGTGTAAAGTGCAATATTATTCTGTCGGAGCTGGTGGAAAGTGAACACAATTTTTTTCTGTGAAGTGTCGCATGCACCATGTGATCTACCGGCTATTGTGAGGTGTGATTAGAGTTTTCCTCGTGAA
>NC_057805.1:2122343-2129733 GCF_018294505.1 Triticum aestivum
GCTCGAAAAATCACCGCCTTGGGACCAACCGGCGCAAAAATCGGCTTGGGGGCGAATGGGTTCCCAGCCGCTGCCCCTAGGTCGCCCCCAGGCGCCGATATCGGCCCAACTTTCGCGCACTTTTGCCCGCTATCCAGCCCACTTTCGGCGCAAAAAGGCCCACCATCGGCGCAAATCGGCCCATATTTGCCGTGCTTCAACGTTTTGAGCTACTTTTTATCACATAGTTCATCATAGAAAATAAATAAAAACCAAATAGTTCAATACAAATCATATAGTTTAACAAATAAAAACTCATATTTCATCACACGTCGAGCTAGGCGTTGCCCTTGAGCCTCCATAAGTGCTCCACCTGAACCTGCTGCAGTTGTTGATGCACCTGTGGGTCTCAGATTTCCTGATGCATGTTGATGAAGGCAGTCCAGGTTGCCGGTAGCTGGTGATCAATTTGAGCAAGAGGACCCTACCTGTAATATGGTTCAGTGTCAAACACTGGCTCTTCCTGCTCGCTTTCAATGATCATGTTATGCAAGATAACATAGCAAGTCATGATCTCCCTCATTTGATCTTTCGACCAGGTCTGAGTGGGGTACCGGACAACAACAAATCGAGATTCGAGCACACCAAATGCCCGCTCGACATCCTTCCTGCAAGCCTCCTGAACCTTCGCAAAGTGGGAATTCTTGCCTCCCGGCACAGGGTTTGAGATAGTCTTCAGAAATGTAGGCCATCTCGGATAGATGCCATCTGCTAGGTAGTATCCCTTGTTATAGTGCCGTCCATTGACCTCGAAGTTCACCGGAGGAGTATGACCTTCAACCAGCTTGGCAAAGACAGGAGAGCACTGCAGTACGCTGAAGTCATTGAGTTCCTAGCATACCAAAGAATGAGTGCCAAATCCAGAGGTCCTGTGTGGCCACTGCCTCAAGTACCACATTGCGACCACCTTTGGCGCCTTTGTACAGCCCCTGCCAAGCAAATGGACAGTTTTTCCATTTGCATTGGATATAATCGATGCTTCCAAGCATCCGAGGAAATCATGTTGCTGTATTCTGTGCTAGAATCCGAGCAGTGTCTTCAGCATTGGGTGATCGCAAGTATTGCAGTCCAAACACTGCCACCACTACCCTGCAGAACTTGTAGAAACACTCAATGGTCGTGGACTTGGCCATGCGCCCATAGTCATCAAGTAAATCACCAGGAGCTCCATATGCAAGCATCCTCATAGTTGTCGTGCAATTCTGGATTGAGGTGAATCCAAGTGTGTCGGTGCAGTCCTTCTTGCACTTGAAGTAGATGTTGAACTCCCGGATGGAATTCAAAATTCTGAGGAAAAGCTTCCGGCTCATCCGATAACGGCGCCGAAATACTTTGTCGCCATGCAGTGGAGCGTCGGCGAAGTAGTCGGAGTAGAGCATGCAATAGCCTTCTAGTCAATGACGGTTCTTTGCTTTCAGCCGCCACGGCGCCGAGCCACCTCGCCGCGGCTTTGCATTGCTTGCGAGCAAGCCGGCCAGGGAAGCGAGTACCATGAGATGCTCTTGGTCCTGGACATCGGTATCGGCTTCGTCCTCCAGCAGCGCCGCGAGCGCCTCGTCGTCGTCCGAGTCCATGGCCGAGCAGGCAAATCGCCGAACACCTGGCGGGTGGGGCGGGCGCACAGCAACCGGTATCCCGCCAAGCGCGGCCGGAGCGACGAAAAACAGGCCCAGGAAGGTGGTGGAGCGGCGAAACCCTCTCTCTTCTCCGGCGGGGAACGGCCTATCTAGCGACGGTGGGAGGTGGGGCGGCGCCGGGACCGGCAAGGTGGCGGGGGGCGTGGGGAGGGGGGCGAATCTGTCGACTTTTCGCTGACAGTGTGGCCCCGACACGGCTTTTCCTACCGCCGGAGCCCCCGAGTGCCCCCCAGTGTGATGGGTTCGGCCTGGGAACGCCGGGTCCAAAAACGGGCTGAGCCGATTGATTTCGGCATCTTGGGGGCGCGACTGGGGCCTTTTTTGGGCGCCGGCGCGAAAAAGTCGCTTTGGGGGGCCTGTTGGGGGCGCGGCTGGAGATGCTCTTAATCATGTAGCATTGTTCATCCACTTGTAAAATCAAATCCCTCTTTGCATCAAACGCAATCACTAACGAAATTAAGTGAAAAGATCATACTGCAGCACTCTAAAAGAAAACGGAGTTTGTGCTCAGAGAGGATGCTTAATGCTATGGTCCCCGCAAAAAAGAGAATGCTTAATGCTTATGTAGTCTGCATATTAATTTAGAGCAAACAAAGGAACAACTATAGTGAAAAAACAAAGGGCTGGCATGACCTGTTTGATCAGCCACCCCGATGCCTTCCATGCATCGAATCCTCCTGCCCTCTGCATCTCCCGGAGGCACGGCCTGACCTTGCCGCAGTAACGCGCACGATGTGCTGGACAGAATGCCATGGACACGAAATTTGACCAGCAGTAGCAAAACTCAGAGTACAAGATGACGTAGGTCTGTTTTTCTGGCCTCTTCGACAATAAAAACATAACAAAGGATACCACTGAACCTGGGAAATAATTTGATTCTTAACACAGTTTAGATGTGGGCTCATGGAATTCGTATCAGGTGAACCCATAGTACTGGTTTCAAATTGATATGCATTACTAAATCTAGTTACAGAAGGGGAGAAAACACTCCACCAAGATGACAGGAAAGAGATGGGAGAACTTTATCCAGGGGATGTTGGGATTCCGCCCACAGGATCGATCACATCATTTCGACGAACACGCACACGAAAAACTGATAGCCGAGGGTACGTCTTGTACCCTTAATTTTCCTCTTTATTTTTTCTTTTCTTCTCACGGTGTTACAATGACGCACCCCTATGCCTGTGTATATATACACGTCCGGCAAGGAGTAAACACAACCAAACACGACCTGTGTTACAACTAGACTCGAAATCTTACGTGAACAACTCGTCCTGAACCTAAAACTACACGGACACATGCAGCCTACTCACGTATTGGCATGCAATCACCGTATTCTGCTTGGACACCGAAGTACTACTTAATACAAGGAACCTAATTAACATCTAATCAAGATTACATCTAACACAGGAAACCGCGATTTGCAGCCTCTGCTGCCTGCAAACTCTATCCTACGTAATCCATACAGATGAGGATCCATGGTTCCTTTCATGGAAAGAGATAACCGGAGGTAAGAGGAACCGCTGGGAAGGTGGGAGATGCTAGCTGCACCTCGTCTACTACTCATCTAAGATGAGAACATTCTGGAACACAATGCCATTCATTCCGCAGATGTAATTAATGAAGTTGATTCTCGAGAAACATCAGCTTCTCCACCTTTGTATTCCTGGCGCTAGTGGCAGGACATGGTTGTCACGTCCACAGTCTCAGCTCCTGCTACTTTGTTACCCGTTGAACCTATGTTCCCAATGCATCTCATCTCTATTACAATATTAGGGCCAAACATATCCTCCTCTTCATCTCCATGTAGCTAACTAACACCTCATTTCATATTCAACCAAACTGAACCAGCTATAACCAAATTTGAATTTTGAAATAAATTTTTTAAGTGCAAACCTGCAATATGCAGGTTATTTGGTTGTGTGTGTGTGCACGCGCGCGCTCATGCAAAGTGTGCTTCGAGTATCGGTGCTATGCCACCAGGCACCTACTGATGGAGTATATATATCCTGTGACTATGATATTGTAAAGTGACATGTCATAAAAATGCCCACTTTTTCCCTTTAGACTAAGAACTGGTACAATGGCATGAGCATGTGCGTGGGCGAACAACATCTTTAATTTGACTTAGATGGTGGTGGGGAAATAGCCCTGATATATAATGTACGACTGAGCATGCCGATGTGAATGATGGTGGGTTTCATTTCTATCTTTCCTTCTATGAAGTCGAATTGTGCCTGATTATGGCACTTGCTGGTGAATCTGCTCTTCTTGTGCTATTATGTTGTCAAATCGAGTGCTATTCAGGCAGCTGTGGCTCTTAATTTGTCTGTGTTATTTTCTGCAACGAAATTCGATGATTTATGCCCTCTTCTACCCTTCAAGACGATCTTGCTATTGTACCTGGTATGCCTCAGGTTGCTGTTTTTCAGGTGATCGCGGATGCATGATTTTTTCAGTCTATGATTGGCATTGTTGTGTTTTTCTTTTCGAGAATGACGGGGGAATAACCCACCGGTTGTTATATTACCCGAAAGTGACGTGGTAGTCATACATAGTTTTCCATCGAGGAGAGAAAAAACATCATGGTGAAGAAGTAAAAACCGAGAAAACAGAGGGAGAGGAGCCTAAAGATAAGAAAGCAGGTAGGAACAGAACCGGAGGAGATGCGCACTCGCTCTAGCTTCGAAGCGCATCATCGACCACGAGGCGGACGACCTCGCCGACACGGCAGGTGAGGGAGTTGAAGACCACATCGTTTCTGGCCGTAGGAGGATGTAGATGCCATCTATCCAGACTGTATCAGGCACCAGCGCGCGTGGATGAGCAGCAAGGATTTCCCTTACCGAGCAAAGGAGGGCCATGGCGAGGCGAGCTCAAAAGTGGGCCATGTGAGGGCAGTCGGCAAAGAGGCAATCCGCCGTCTCGTCGCCGTGTCGGAGGCGCAGGTCGGCAACGGGGCACAACTCTTACCGAATAGGTTGAATCGAGTGCTAAGCCGGTCGCCGACAAGCAGACGAGCAAAGATCTTGATCTTGCTGGGGAGCTTGGAGCACCAGATGTCGATGGAGACCTGGTCAAGCACCCCGTGCGGTGAAAATAGGCGGAAGGCCGCACACAAACCTGACGCGACGTCGTCACCCCAGGCCATGATGTGGCGGTCGTGCACATCAGACAAACGGACTCCACGGATGAGCTCGCGCACCGCGACCAGCTCAGCCGCAGCCATAGAGGACAACCAATTTCCTGTGAAAACACATCAAAGAGAGGATTTATGGAATCATTTGCATTCATTGGTCATTAGTAGTAAAACCAGACAGAATATCTAGGTTTAAACAACTAGCGAATGAGTGTAAAAATATCACTCATCGGCAACTGCCGCCGATGAAGGGAAGCGAAGATCGGAATGATCCAACCTGTAAACACATGAACAGAGACGAACGAAGAATGGACCCAAGCAGATCAACCAAAGACAAACGCCAACCAAATATCCCGAGACCGTTGGAGACAAACCTCCACATGCCTTCCATAAGCACCCACGGGACAGGGATTAGGCTGGGAGAATCTTATTCCATCTTCAGGACACAAACCAACCAAAACTAAAAGAAATATATCAAAAAACGGAGTTCTTCGCTCGGGGTTGACCGCGCCTCCTGGCCCTAAAGGCACAGGAGATCGATGGGGCAGGCTGGCGGCTGCACGCGGGAGGCAGAGGAAACCGTAGCTCTGGGTGCCCTAGGAGTGTGAGGAGGGATGATCTATCTGATTTTGAAATTTGTCAAAAGTTTTCTTCCGATGCAACAACTTGGTCGCATTGCATCACATTGTGCCAAGTAGCTAGAGAGGGTTCTGAAAATCTCAACTAATTAAAATATTTGGAAGATTAGGTTGTGAGTGAAGATGTATGAATTGCACGATGTATTGATTCGGTGCAATGTGCACGGTATATATAAGTATAAGGTGGGGCCTCTACCTCAATCTATACAACAAACTAGAGAGGTGGGCCTAGTCAATATACATGCACAAATAACATAATCAACACCCCCCCCTCCCCCCGCAGTCGAAGCGGCACCGCGGCTAACGCAAAGACTGGACCGGAACTCCTCAAAAGACGCCGTAGGCAAGCCCTTGGTCATGATATCTGCAAATTGTTGGAAAGTAGGGCGTGTAAAACACGAATATGGCCAAGAGCCACCTGTTCCCGAACAAAGTGAATATCCAACTCAATATGCTTGGTCCAGCGATGATGTACCGGGTTAGCGGAGAGGTAGACCGCCGAGACGTTGTCACAATAGACCACCGTGGCACGATCAACAGGGCAGGAAAGCTCCTGAAGCAGCTGGCGAAGCCACGAACACTCGGCGACGGCGTTGGCCACCGCACGATACTCACCCTCAGCACTGGAATGAGAGACCGTAGGATGCCGCTTAGACGACCACGAGATAAGTGAGGGTCCAAGGTAGACACAATAGCCCGAAGTGGAACGACGAGTGTCACGACAACCCGCCCAGTCTGCATCGGAGTAGGCGGTGAGGACGGTGTCGGCGGAGGCGTGAAGCTTGACGCCAAGATCCACAGTGCCATAGACATAGTGAAGAATCCGCTTGACGGCATCCCAGTGAACGTCTCGAGGAGCATGCTTATGAAGACACACCTGCTGCACGACATACTAGATCTCCGGTCGAGTCAGGGTGAGGTACTGAAGAGCACCAACGATAGACCCATAGAAAGCAGCATCCGAAGCAGGAGAACCATCCATGGCAGAAAGCTTGGCCTTCGTATCAACAGGCGTAGCGGCGGGTTTGCAGTTAAGCATGCCGGCGCGCTCCAGGAGCTCATGAGCGTACTTCCGCTGATGAAGGAAGAAGCCATCCGGACGACGCACCACCTCGACACCGAGGAAGTAGTGCAAAGGGCCCAAGTCCTTGATGGCGAACTCAGCGCCAAGACGAGCCGTGAGCTGACTGAGGAGACCAGCCGTACATGCCGTCAGGATGATGTCGTCGACATAGAGCAGCAAGTAGGCCGTGTCAGAGCCCTGATGATAGACGAAGAGCGAGGCGTCCGAGCGGGTAGAGCGAAACCCAAGCTGGTGGAGAAACGCCGCGATGCGCTAGTATCAAGCGCGCGGAGCCTGCTTGAGTCCATATAAGGACCGCGAGAGCAGGCACAGGTGGTCGGGAAGCGCCGGGTCAACAAACACGGTGGGCTGCTGGCAGAAGACCTGCTCCTCGAGGTGACCATGGAGGAAGGCGTTGGAGACGTCCATCTGGTGCACCGGCCAAGCACGGGAGACCGCAAGGTGAAGAACCGTGCGAATCGTGTCGGGCTTGACGACCGGAGCGAAGGTCTCGGTGAAGTCGATGCAAGCACACTGCCAGAAGCCCCGAACGACCCAGCGCGCTTTATAACGATCAAGAGTACCATCAAGAAAGAGCTTGTGTTTGAAGACCCACTTCCCGGTAATCACGTTGGCGTGCCGGGGACAGGGAACAAGCTGCCACGTCCGGTTGCGCAACAGGGCGTCAAACTCCTCTTGAATCGCAGCCATCCAGAGCGGGTCACGAAGAGCGGCTCGGACGGAGGATGGCAAAGGCGACGGCTCAGAGGTGGACGCTGCATGGACGTAGTCATCCGCGGCGTAGCGCGAGCTCGTGCGAAAAACGCCCGTACGGGCGCGGGTGACCGGGCCGGCCACAGGTGCCGGAGGCGCT
>NC_057805.1:2130126-2163143 GCF_018294505.1 Triticum aestivum
AGGGGCGCCGAGGGGGCCGAGGAGGCCGCAGGCGCCGGGGGGGCGCGGGGGCCAGTCCCGCGGCTGTAGGAGGCGCCGCGGGCGGGGGCGCGCCTCAAAGCCAGGGCGGGCCAAGAGAGGCGCGCAAGCGCCCTGGGAGCGACGCCGAGGAACCCGCGTCACTGGTGGCGGGAGGAACAGCCGGGGGTACCTGCTGAAATGGAAACACATGCTCATCAAAGTAAACGTGCCGTAAAGTGAACACACGATGGGAGACGGGATCGTAGCACCGATATCCCTTGGAGTTGGAGGGGTAGCCGATGAAGATGCAAGCGACAGAACAAGGTGCGAGTTTGTGAGGAGCGGAGTCCGCAGTGCTAGGATAGCAAAAGCACCCGAAAATACGCAAGTCATCATAAGATGGGGGCGTACCGAAGAGAAGATGGTGAGGTGCATAGTTCCACCGTGGGTGGCAAGGGCGAAGGTTAAGGAGAAGTGAAGCAGTAGCGAGTGCATCTGGCCAGAAACGAGGCGACACATTAGCGTGGAACAGGAGCGTCCGAACGCAGTCGTTCAGAGTGCGAAGGACGCGTTCGGCTCGACCGTTCTGCTGTGAAGTACACGGGCATGTGAGACGAAAAACGGTGCCATGGTGTGACAGAAAAGTGCGGAAAGCAAGATTGGCGAACTCTTTTTCATTGTCAGTCTGAAGAGCAAGCATGGGACGCCCAAACTGCGTGCTAACAAAGGAGTAAAAGGCCGACAAAGTGGAGAGTGCATCCGACTTTCGTCGTAAAGGAAACGTCCACACATAGTGAGAATAATCATAAAGAATAACCAGATAGTATAAATAGCCCGAATTACTAGGAACCTGTAGGAGATATGCCGTAGAGGCAATAATAAATGTTATTGATTATCTCCTTGTTCATAATTATGTTTATGTTCCATGCTATAACTGTTGTGGTTCCCGATCCCGTATATCCATAAAGGCTCTGGGGAGAACCCATATGCACGTGGGGAATAATAAACGGTAAAATGTATTCCTAGTCGCGCCTCTAAGACTAGCTCAAGTGTTGCATGATGATTATGTTTTCCCAATCATGGGCATGTCTATGCCAAGCAACTTTGAGGGCACAATGTCAGGAAGGACATTTGTGTTGAATCGACCCGAATTGATGTTATGCTATGAGATACATTCGTCACGAGTTAATGGTTTATAACACAGAGATAGTTAATGTTTGCATAATTCCTTAGACCATGAGAGTATCGAGTTTCTTCATGCTTGCTTCATGATGGGGTTTGTTAAACGTCATCCATAACTGGATGGCTATTACGGCGGCTTACGGGTTCATGGGAAAGTATGTTAAGTAACTTGATAGCTCGAGATTGGGATTTGCAACTCCGACGATGGAGAGATATACTCGGGCCCACTCGGTGTTACGGTGTCCATCATCGTCTGGCCAGACACTTTGTGATTTGATCACGGGGATGCCGGAACACGAAACGAGAAAAGAGAACAAAACCGGTAACGAGGTAACTTGCATAGTGGACAAAGTGTTGGCCCACGGGGATGCAATAAATCTCGCCTCAGGTGTTTGTGATATATCGTGAAGCAACAGGAATAGCTCACCTCAACTGGAGGTTCACTCGAATATTTATTCGTGTGGGTATAGGGGTCAATATGGGTGTCCACGGCTCCGATGTTGATCATTGATCGGAAGGGGTTCCGGGTCATGTCTATACTTCACCGAACCTATAGGGTCACACGCTTAAGGGTCATCTATCTGCTGAATACTAGACAGGGAGTCTGAGAGAAAATCACCGAAAAAGTTTCGGACACCGAAAAGTTTCGGACAGCGGAATCGTACCGCTGAGAGAGGTCATCGGATAAGTTTCGATGATACCGAAAAGTTGTTTCGGGGTACACCATTAAGTCAAATTGGTTTTGGCACATGCCTGATAATTCTTGGAGGATGCCAGAATCATTCTGGAAGCTTTTTGGAATTTTCTGAGATAAAAACCGGAAATGTTCCGGAGCTGCCGGAGCCACTTCAGATGCGTTTCGCAGATGAAAATCACTAAAACCGGAATTGTTTCGGAACGCGTTGAAAATCATTTTAGTGGGTATTGGAAATGTTCTTAGCCCACATAAATATTTTCAGTTCGATCAGACGCTGAAAAATGTCATCGTGAATAGTGAAAATCAGCTTTATGGTTACTTTATGGAAAGCCACCTTTTGGGGCTTTGCTCCAAAAGATCTTGGGGATGACATGGATGGATAGGAGCCATTTTTTGGGCCCCTCATGGGGGTGTGGCCGGCCACATGGGGTATCCCCCCTTGGGGACCCTCTTGTTCCTTGGTTTCACTCCTAGGTCCTTGTGGAAGGACTTCATTCATGTGCATTTTGGGTTTTTTGTGAAACTACCCTACCCCCTTGGGATTTCCTATAAATAGAGGTGGAGGGGCAGCCCTCCACACTCATCCCTTGCTCTCATACACATGCCATGCATTATCTGGCTTCTTCTCTCCCTCCCACGAAAAGAGTTTCGTAGAGCCGTAAGGCTGTCTGGGTTCCGGCAGGAACTAGTTCTGGATGGCGAAGCCCTGCCGGATAGATGACACCGTATGTGTGCAACTCTGTAGAGAGATCGTAGTTTCGGTCTTAGTTCGTGAGTGCCTCCCGAAGGGCTGTCCGTGTGACCGTCCGAGTTTCGAAGGTCCTCCCGGAGGGCTGTCCGAGTGACCGTTCGAGTTTCGAAGGTCCTCCCGAAGGGCTGTCTGCGACACCGTCCGGGGGGCTGTTCGACTGCCTCCCGGAGGGCTGTCTGAGGAGCAGATGAGGGTATACATCCTCGCGGTTGGGAGGTTGTAAATCCTAGCTGCGGGGATCTGCACCGCCGATCATCATCGACTCTACTTCCCGCTGCGCTACGAGTCGGTAACGAAAAAGATCAAACCATGTATGCAGTCTCCATAGTGGTCCTGGGCTGGTGCGTAGGTCGGAAAATTTTTGTTTTCTGTCGCGTTCCCCAACACGAATGCCGAAGACGAAGAAATGAAATACTTCTCCGTCAGAAAGGGCTATACCATATCATGCTATTATGAATTGCCTGAGATGTTTATCCCTTATGTTGCACCCTTCTTGATTGCGCGGTAGTCGCTTTTTATTAGGGTGATCTCTCACAAAAATACCAAGTAGTTAGTGTTCTCCCAAGTGTAGCACCGTCACGGCACCTATCTTTTCGGGGTGCGCCGTGTCACACGGGTACGAACGATTAGAGAAGTGTGAGGCGGGTGAGTTGAGACCTCGCAGCAAGATCACTTGGTTGTCTTGACGTTCAGGCATGACCGTCATGAGCTCGGAACACACGCATCGAAAGATGAACAAGAGTCACATAGAGATGTGATTGGCAAGTTGGCCTACCGGTTGAGATTTTTCATCATCAGTGGTGTTACACCAATGGCGAACAATTGAAATGTGGGTCTTGTATCACTCACAATCAATTTTGAGAGATATTGATTTGAGTGGGAGCGCACTGTTGAATTAACATGTTTAATTCTCGGTGCAATTAATTATGAACACTGTCTAAGTGTTTCTTGCAAAATAGTTGTAGAATAATGGCTCGCGTTTCCACCTTCCCTATTAAAATTGAATAGCTGTTAAATATCTGGTTAAAACTTTACGATTGGTAACGTAATATGAGGATTGTCCTCAAAAGTGCCGAGAAGGACTTTGTCCTATCGCATGCTTTCCGTATCCTCCCGCTAATGCTATGGATCATGTGACTCTCGTCCTTCGATCCAAAAGCTATAATTCCGTTTCAGTCAAGTGCAATATGTTTGCTTCCATGAAACCCAAACTTCAAAAGTTGGGATAGTTATATGATATTCATGGAACTGGAAATTATTTTCAGATACAAACAAAGCAATGTTTGTTTGCAAGTATTAGTAAAAGTGTTTACTATGCATTTGACTGTTGGGAAAGGGATCCAGAAGAACGCCTGTCATATAATGAAAGGTGAATAAAACAACAACTTAAGGAGAAAGGAAGTGTCCAAAGGGTGTTAGTATGACTTACACGCCTAGGAAGTCCGGGGCTAATGCCACTCTTAAGTTGGGTGCTTCTTCTGAGTGTAGGAGAAATACTAAAAGTTAAACTGCTAGAAGTATAAAGGCAAAAGGAAAGAAGACTGGAATATCCAGCTCATGTATGAATGTCATACAAGTTTTTGATGTATAGAAGGCTGGTCAAAGATATAGTTCTTGCGAATTATGGTTAAACATGTTAATCACTAATTCTTGGGTATTGTGAGTTCATCACAAAAATGCCCGCTCGATTGCATTCTGTTGCAACTCGATGTAAGAACTACTATGGCCTGAAAGACTAGCTAGAAATGAGGTTAAGGTATACACAGGGAACATAGTAAATGTTACTATACGTTCCATCGGTGTATTGTCGTCTGTATTTATTTTCATAATTCATTTAGAGTTTTACAAACTCTATCCCATTGCATAAGGCATCTTGCAAGAAGGTTGTTCATAAGAGAACTTTTTATGTTCGATGTTATGAATAACACAAGGGCCATACTTTCATTATGAATGAGATGTATGTTATGAATATTGATAATAATACAATACCTCTGGGTTTACTTTCATAATTCATTTTAGAGTTTCATACACTCTAGCCCATTGCACAATGTTTGTTGCAAAAGAGTTGTTCATAAAAACAACAATTGTTGTTAAGTATTATGAATAACATAAGGGCCATACTTCCATCATCGATGGGACGTATGTTATGAATATTGAGGGTAATATGATACATCCATAACACTGACGCTAAATGTCGCAAGACTAAAAGAATACCACACAAGTGTGGCACTACATTTGGTCACATTTGAGAAACCCGCATGGAAAATTCCATTATGATGGATTTTGAAGTCTTTTTGATTTTGAATCATCTGACACTTGCAACTTTCCTCCGAAAAGTGAAGTGACTAAAATACCGTTCACAGGCCATAAGGAACGAACAACAAACTTATTAGTGATCATACATTTGATGTGTGTAGTCCGATAAGTGTTGTTAGTGGTGGATTTATTTATCTTCATAAATGACTCAAGTAGATATATGGATATTTACTTGATGAGACGTAAGTCTGGATCTTTTGAAATCATTCGAAAGGTTCTCAAAAATGAAGTAGAAGTTATTGTAACAAGAAAATTATGTTTCTGCAATTTGATTGCACAAAGGAATATTTGAGTTACATGTTTAGCGAATGTCTGATGAGTTGTGAAAGGGGTTTCATAACTTGCACCTCCCGGAACACCACTGCAAGTGGAAAGTCCGTGGAGATGTAATCAAACCATTTAGGAGATATGCCCTAGAGGCAATAATAAATGATATTATTTATCTCCGAGTTCATAATTATGTTTATGTTCCATGCTATAACTGCTATGGTTCTCGAGTCTGCAATAACCACGAGGCTCGGAGGAAGACTCATATGCACGTGTGGAATAATAAACGGTAAAATGTATTCCTAGTCTGGCCTCTAAGACTAGCTCAAGTGTTGCATGATGGTTATGTTTTCCTGATCATGGGCATGTCTATGTCAGCAACCTTGAGGGCATAATGTTAAGAGAACATTTGTGTTGAATCGACCCGGCATGATGTTATGCTATGAGATTCATTCGTCACAAGTTTATTGGTACATAACACAGAGATGGTTAACGTTTGCATGATTCCTTAGACCATGAGAGTATCGAGTTTCTTCATGCTTGCTTCATGAACTTTGGGGTTTGTTAAACGTCATCCGTAATTGGGTGGCTATTACGGCGGCTTACGGGTTCATGGAAAAGTGTGTCAAGTAACTTGATAGCTCAAGATTGGGATTTGCTCCTCCGACGATGGAGAGATATCTCTGGGCCCTCTCGGTGTTACGGTGTCCATCATCGTCTGGCCAGACACTTTGTGATTTGATCACGGGGATGCCGGAACACGAAACGAGAAAAGAGAACAAAACCGGAATTGTTTCGGAACGCGTTGAAAATCATTTTAGTGGGTACTGGAAATGTTCTTAGCCCACATAAATATTTTCAGTTCGATCAGACGCTGAAAAATGTCGTCGTGAATAGTGAAAATCAGCTTTATGGTTACTTTATGGAAAGCCACCTTTTGGGGCTTTGCTCCAAAAGATCTTGGGGATGACATGGATGGATAGGAGCCATTTTTTGGGCCCCTCATGGGGGTGTGGCCGGCCACATGGGGTATCCCCCCTTGGGGACCCTCTTGTTCCTTGGTTTCACTCCTAGGTCCTTGTGGAAGGACTTCATTCATGTGCATTTTGGGTTTTTTGTGAAACTACCCTACCCCCTTGGGATTTCCTATAAATAGAGGTGGAGGGGCAGCCCTCCACACTCATCCCTTGCTCTCATACACATGCCATGCATTATCTGGCTTCTTCTCTCCCTCCCACGAAAAGAGTTTCGTAGAGCCGTAAGGCTGTTTGGGTTCCGGCAGGAACTAGTTCTGGACGGCGAAGCCCTGCCGGATAGATGACACCGTATGTGTGCAACTCTGTAGAGAGATCGTAGTTTCGGTCTTAGTTCGTGAGTGCCTCCCGAAGGGCTGTCCGTGTGACCGTCCGAGTTTCGAAGGTCCTCCCGAAGGGCTGTCCGAGTGACCGTTCGAGTTTCGAAGGTCCTCCCGAAGGGCTGTCCGCGACACCGTCCGGGGGACTGTTCGACCGCCTCCCGGAGGGCTGTCTGAGGAGCAGATGAGGGTATACACCCTCACGGTTGGGAGGTTGTAAATCCTAGCTGCGGGGATCTGCACCGCCGATCATCATCGACTCTACTTCCCGCTGCGCTACGAGTCGGTAACGAAAAAGATCAAACCATGTATGCAGTCTCCATAGTGGTCCTGGGCTGGTGCGTAGCTCGGAAAATTTTTGTTTTCTGCTGCGTTCCCCTACAGTGGCATCAAGAGCCGTGCTATGCGTAGATGTAGGTTTCGATCTAGGATACATGGAGATGTATGGGTATTGCATAATATAATTAGGTAGTAGATGAGATCTATTGCTGAAAATTATTTATGCGGGTGACAGATGAAATCTGTTACCCGACGTTCTTGTTGCTTCCCTAGAATTTGCGTTTGCTCAATCTCGAGACAGCATGGTGGAATTTGACAAAGTTCTGGCAATCCGTGATCCTGATTGATCATGGAAGTGCTATCAGTTCTTTGGGTTCTGCCGTAGTCAAAAGAAAGATGAAATTCGCAGATGAAAGGGCATTGCAGATATTATCTGCACGGGGGTCATGCGTATGACAAAGTTTAGTATGGGGCTCGAGATTTAATTATCTCGTGTTTCATACACCCCGAGATGTTAATGTAGCAACTTGAATAATCATACTTGATGATAAAACGTTGGTAGCTGCGGTTTAAGTCAAAACCTTAGAAGCCACGTAAAATAAAATTTTGCATAAACCTATTAGAGGCGTCTAACTTGGTTTTGCAGGATGTGCATATGATGTGGTATAGCAGTGCTCATACTAATTCGATTATGTATGAGATGACTATATGATGTAATTTGATTAACATGACCTGCGTGTCATGATTCGGCATGATGGTTGGAGCCATATGATTGCACTTTAATGACCTGCGTGTCAACCTTGTTGTAATGTATTATTTTGTTAGCTATAGAGATAGCAATATTATCTGGTGCATCGACAAGGTGGTGGCAATCTTCGCGAAGGTGAACACCGACGCGAATGCCGAAGACGAAGAAATGAAAGACTTCTCCGTCAGAAAGGGCTATACCATATCATGCTATTATGAATTGCCTGAGATGTTTATCCCTTATGATGCACCCTTCTTGATTGCGCGGTAGTCGCTTTTATTAGGGTGATCTCTCACTTAAAATACCAAGTAGTTAGTGTTCTCCCAAGTGTAGCACCGTCACGACACCTATCTTTTCGGGGTGCGCCGTGTCACACGGGTACGAACGATTAGAGAAGTGTGAGGCGGGTGAGTTGAGACCTCGCAGCGAGATCACTTGGTTGTCTTGACGTTCAGGCATGACCGTCATGAGCTCGGAACACACGCATCGAAAGATGAACAAGAGTCACATAGAGATGTGATTGGCAAGTTGGCCTACCGGTTGAGATTTTTCGTCATCAGTGGTGTTACACCAATGGCGAACAATTGAAATGTGGGTCTTGTATCACTCACAATCAATTTTGAGAGATATTGATTTGAGTGGGAGCGCACTGTTGAATTAACATGTTTAATTCTTAGTGCAATTAATTATGAACATTGTCTAAGTGTTATATGCAAAATAGTTGTAGAATAATGGCTCGCGTTTCCACCTTCCCTGTTAAAATTGAATAGCTGTTAAATATCTGGTTAAAACTTTACGATTGGTACCGTAATATGAGGATTGTCCTCAAAAGTGCCGAGAAGGACTTTGTCCTATCGCATGCTTTCCGTATCCTCCTGCTAATGCTATGGATCATGTGACCCTCGTCCTTTGATCCAAAAGCTAGAATTCTGTTACGGTCAAGTGGAATATGTTTGCTTCCATGAAACCCAAACTTCGAAAGTTGGGATAGTTATATGATATTCATGGAACTGAAAATTATTTTCAGATACAAACAAAGCAATGTTTGTTTGCAAGTATTAGTAAAAGTGTTTACTATGCATTTGACTGTTGGGAAAGGGATCCAGAAGAACGCCTGTCATATAATGAAAGGTGAATAAAACAACAACTTAAAGAGAAAGGAAGTGTCCAAAGGGTGTTAGTATGACTTACACGCCTAGGAAGTCCGGGGCTAATGCCACTCTTAAGTTGGGTGCTTCTTCTGAGAGTAGGAGAAATACTAAAAGTTAAACTGCTAGAAGTATAAAGGCAAAAGGAAAGAAGACTGGAATATCCAGCTCATGTATGAATGTCATACAAGTTTTTGATGTATAGAAGGCTGGTCAAAGATATAGTTCTTGCGAATTATGTTTAAACATGTTAATCACTAATTCTTGGGTATTGTGAGTTCATCACAAAAATGCCCGCTCGATTGCATTCTGTTGCAACTCGATGTAAGAACTACTATGGCCTGAAAGACTAGCTAGAAATGAGGTTAAGGTATACACAGGGAACATAGTAAATGTTACTATACCTTCCATCGGTGTATTGCCGTCTGTATTTATTTTCATAATTCATTTAGAGTTTTACAAACTCTATCCCATTGCATAAGGCATCTTGCAAGAAGGTTGTTCATAAGAGAACTTTTTATGTTCGATGTTATGAATAACACAAGGGCCATACTTTCATTATGAATGAGATATATGTTATGAATATTGATAATAATACAATACCTCTGGGTTTACTTTCATAATTCATTTTAGAGTTTCATACACTCTAGCCCATTGCACAATGTTTGTTGCAAAAGAGTTGTTCATAAAAACAACAATTGTTGTTAAGTATTATGAATAACATAAGGGCCATACTTCCATCATCGATGGGACGTATGTTATGAATATTGAGGGTAATATGATACATCCATAACACTGACGCTAAATGTCGCAAGACTAAAAGAATACCACACAAGTGTGGCACTACATTTGGTCACATTGGAGAAACCCGCATGGAAAATTCCATTATGATGGATTTTGAAGTCTTTTTGATTTTGAATCATCTGACACTTGCAACTTTCCTCCAAAAAGTGAAGTGACTAAAATACCGTTCACAGGCCATAAGGAACGAACAACAAACTTATTAGTGATCACACATTTGATGTGTGTAGTCCGATAAGTGTTGTTAGTGGTGGATTTATTTATCTTCAGAAATGACTCAAGTAGATATATGGATATTTACTTGATGAGACGTAAGTCTGGATCTTTTGAAATCATTCGAAAGGTTTTCAAAAATGAAGTAGAAGTTATTGTAACAAGAAAATTATGTTTCTGCAATTTGATTGCACAAAGGAATATTTGAGTTACATGTTTAGCGAATGTCTGATGAGTTGTCAAAGGGGTTTCATAACTTGCACCTCCCGGAACACCACTGCAAGTGAAAAGTCCGTGGAGATGTAATCTAACCATTTATGACATGGTAAGGTCAAAGATGACATAAATAAATTTGTCATTATCCTTTTTAAAGTGATGCTTTAGAGACTGTGGCTTTTACACTGAAAAGAGCTACATCGGGTCTGTTGAAATGAAGCCATGGTATGGTACGCCCAACTATGTTGTATCTTTTCTTAACATTTGGAATATGGGGCTTGTGTAAAAGGTTACAAACCTATTCCAAATCAGACAAGTGCTACTTTCTAGGTTATCCCAAGTCATTGGGTATTCCTCCCTCAGTATACCGAGGCAAATAGGTTTGCCACAAAGAACGTTATGCTTTTAAAGAGAATGGTTCTTTCTAAAAGGTGAGTGGGAGAATAGTGCAACTCGACGAGATAAACAGTATCTTCATCAGATCAAAGGAAAGAGACCTTGGAAGTAATTCCAGAGTTTCCTACTGCGATTGATACGGAAGTCTCTACAATAAAATGTATGAACTTCGGTCGAACTTGCAGCTGAACCACGTAGGCAAGGCTCGTGCAAACCTCTCAGGTGCGCAAACGAGATATTGTTGTTAGACAACATTATACCTACGATACACAAGGAAGCGTTGATGGGCCCTGACTCCAGAATTGGCTAAATGCCAATACAGCCCGAGTTAGTTTCCATATAAGTGATTCAAGATTAAAACCTTGATACACCTTTCGGAAGACTTAGAGTCTGACGAATATTTATGGAACTTAAAACTGATACGGATAAAAATGTTTTATCCATAAAGCTCGACTTGTTGAAATAACAAGTTCAAGAGTTGACTACGATGAGGTTGTTTTCATCGTAGCGATGCTTAAAGTCGGTTCGGGTTGAACTAGCAATTAATACATATTTCAATCATGAGATATGAAACATGGATGATAAAAGGATTTCCATCTGATGGAAATGAAAGCTAGGACTTGTATATGATACAGTCCAAAGTAATTTGTCGATCCAGAGGATGCTAGTAGGTATGCAAACTTCAGAGTTCCAGCAATGGACAGAAGAGAGCAAAATGGAGTTGGAATCTTCGTGTTTTGATGAAATGGTCAAAGGGGTTTTGACTTCATCAATGGGTAACGAAGATGCTTGTAATTCAAGAAAGTAAGTGGGAGCGTAATAATATTTCTAAAAACCTTATGTGCTTGGCACATTGGTAATTGGAAATAAATTTCTTGACACAAATTAGGACTTCATTTGAAAATAGTTTTTCGACGAAGTGCTTAGGCTAAATAGCCTCAATATTAGGCATGATGATCTATGGAGATAGATTTACCTAATGGGGCTAAGCAATGAATACATATTGACAAGATGCTAAAACCTTTTAGCATTTAAAACGCCAAGGAGTGATTCTTGCCAAAGTCACATGGAAAGAGTTTTTACAAGACTCAGTGTCCCAAAACACTGATGAGTAAAATACATGATGCAGATTCCACACACTTTTGTGTTTGGATTAATCATGTAGTCCATGGTATGTAAAATAACCAGATATGTCCGATACTCCCAAGGTGTTGCGAGTATGGATACCAAAGTGATCAAATTACTGATCATGGGACAACAGTGAAAGATGTCACAGAGTACTAGAGTAAGTACTGATGACATGGTTTTCTCGCAAGCAGAGATCATGAAGAGTTCGTTGTAAAATGTTACATCGATACAGTCTTCATCTTTTCTCCATGCGATTTTCGATTTAAATTAAGGGTTTTGTGTAACACACAATGTGGTGTCACAGTTAGTTGGAATTTGTTCAAACTAGTTACTGTCACGAATTCTATAACAAGGGCTATGTATGTTGACGCTTTAGAAGCGACAAAGAAGATGTTGAATCATATAGTTCATTCATGAACTTAGTATAGTTCCAAGATGGCTTTTGACAATGGGACACTACTGCAGGTAGTTGCTCCATAACTCAGTCTGAGGAATCCAGGTTCGACCTGTGATTCACATACATACAAAGCCAAGTCCACACAAAATATGAATTTTGTGAAAACGCGAGGACATGCAAAGATACACACGGAACTGAAGTCGTCAGATCCGTTGGACATCAGGCTATACCCCAAGCGAAGCATATTTACACCGGTGTGCCACAGGTGTGAAGTGCATTAGCATAAGCTAGATTATTGTCTCTAGTGCAAGTGGGAGTCTGTAGGAGATATGCCCTAGAGGCAATAATAAATGTTATTGATTATCTCCTTGTTCATAATTATGTTTATGTTCCATGCTATAACTGCTGTGGTTCCCGAGGGAGAACCCATATGCACGTGTGGAATAATAAACGGTAAAATGTATTCCTAGTCGCGCCTCTAAGACTAGCTCAAGTGTTGCATGATGATTATGTTTTCCCAATCATGGGCATGTCTATGCCAAGCAACTTTGAGGGCACAATGTCAGGAAGGACATTTGTGTTGAATCGACCCGAATTGATGTTATGCTATGAGATACATTCGTCACGAGTTAATGGTTTATAACACAGAGATAGTTAATGTTTGCATAATTCCTTAGACCATGAGAGTATCGAGTTTCTTCATGCTTGCTTCATGAACTTTGGCGTTTGTTAAACGTCATCCGTAACTGGATGGCTATTACGGCAGCTTACGGGTTCATGGGAAAGTATGTTAAGTAACTTGATAGCTCGAGATTGGGATTTGCTCCTCCGACGATGGAGAGATATACTCGGGCCCACTCGGTGTTACGGTGTCCATCATCGTCTGGCCAGACACGTTGTGATTTGATCACGGGGATGCCGGAACACGAAACGAGAAAAGAGAACAAAACCGGTAACGAGGTAACTTGAATAGTGGACAAAGTGTTGGCCCACGGGGATGCAATAAATCTCGCCTCAGGTGTTTGTGATATATCGTGAAGCAACAGGAATAGCTCACCTCAACTGGAGGTTCACTCGAATATTTATTCGTGTGGGTATAGGGGTCAATATGGGTGTCCACGGCTCCGATGTTGATCATTGATCGGAAGGGGTTCCGGGTCATGTCTATACTTCACCGAACCTATAGGGTCACACGCTTAAGGGTCATCTATCTGCTGAATACTAGACAGGGAGTCTGAGAGAAAATCACCGAAAAAGTTTCGGACACCGAAAAGTTTCGGACAGCGGAATCGTACCGCTGAGAGAGGTCATCGGATAAGTTTCGATGATACCGAAAAGTTGTTTCGGGATACACCATTAAGTGAAATTGGTTTCGGCACATGCCTGATAATTCTTGGAGGATGCCAGAATCATTCTGGAAGCTTTTTGGAATTTTCTGAGATAAAAACCGGAAATGTTCCGGAGCTGCCGGAGCCACTTCAGATGCGTTTCGCAGATGAAAATCACTAAAACCGGAATTGTTTCGGAACGCGTTGAAAATCATTTTAGTGGGTACTGGAAATGTTCTTAGCCCACATAAATATTTTCAGTTTGATCAGACGCTGAAAAATGTCGTCGTGAATAGTGAAAATCAGCTTTATGGTTACTTTATGGAAAGCCACCTTTTGGGGCTTTGCTCCAAAAGATCTTGGGGATGACATGGATGGATAGGAGCCATTTTTTGGGCCCCTCATGGGGGTGTGGCCGGCCACATGAGGTATCCCCCCTTGGGGACCCTCTTGTTCCTTGGTTTCACTCCTAGGTCCTTGTGGAAGGACTTCATTCATGTGCATTTTGGGTTTTTTGTGAAACTACCCTACCCCCTTGGGATTTCCTATAAATAGAGGTGGAGGGGCAGCCCTCCACACTCATCCCTTGCTCTCATACACATGCCATGCATTATCTGGCTTCTTCTCTCCCTCCCACGAAAAGAGTTTCGTAGAGCCGTAAGGCTGTCTGGGTTCCGGCAGGAACTAGTTCTGGACGGCGAAGCCCTGCCGGATAGATGACACCGTATGTGTGCAACTCTGTAGAGAGATCGTAGTTTCGGTCTTAGTTCGTGAGTGCCTCCCGAAGGGCTGTCCGTGTGACCGTCCGAGTTTCGAAGGTCCTCCCGAAGGGCTGTCCGAGTGACCGTTCGAGTTTCGAAGGTCCTCCCGAAGGGCTGTCCGCGACACCGTCCGGGGGACTGTTCGACCGCCTCCCGGAGGGTTGTCTGAGGAGCAGATGAGGGTATACATCCTCAAGGTTGGGAGGTTGTAAATCCTAGCTGCGGGGATCTGCACCGCCGATCATCATCGACTCTACTTCCCGCTGCGCTACGAGTCGGTAACGAAAAAGATCAAACCATGTATGCAGTCTCCATAGTCGTCCTGGGCTGGTGCGTAGCTCGGAAAAATTTTGTTTTCTGCTGCGTTCCCCTACAGAACCTAAGAGGTCCACACATCGCTATGAATCAACTGAAAAGGAAAAGAAGTTATGGTGGTGGAGTTATTAAACGAAAGGCGAACATGTTTGCCGACATGACAGGCATGACAGGTGTGATCCTCTATCTTATTACAACTGAAACTGAAACTCCTAAGAATATGACGAAGTGTGACGGGGTTGGGATGATCCAAACGAGCGTGCCAGAGATCGACGCCGACGGAGAGAGCAACCAGTGCGGTGGTGGAGGTGGATGGCGGATGCACCGGATAGAGCTTGTTGAGGCTGTCGCATCGGTGAAGTACCATCCTGGTTCGAGCGTCCTTGACACAAAAACCAAGCCCGTCAAATTCAACAGTAACAGGATTTTCACGAGTTAAACAACGAACGGAAACAAGATTCTTAATAAAATGAGGTGACACAAGTATGTTAGACAAAGTAATAGGCATAGAAGTAGAAGGAAAAGAAGTGTGCCCGACATGTGTGATAGGTAGTGTGGAACCGTCGCCGACAATGATGCGGCGGTCGGTGGTGACAGGGGTGAAGGAGGCAAGATTACCAGGATGAGCAAACATGTGAGCGGTAGCCCCGGTGTCCATGTACCAATCACCGCCTCCAGTGTAGTTGTTCGGCGTAGGCGCAGCGTGCAGCGCAGCGAGGAGCGCCGGATCCCAAGGTGCCGGCGGCAGGACCGGCGAGGGCGGCGGCGGGACCGCAGGGAGACTGTGGGTATCCTCCGTACGGCTGCGGAGCCGCGTAGTACGCCTGGTGCGCCGGGGGGCGCGGCACGGGAAGCGTCGGTGCAGGAGCCCGTGGAACCGGCATGGTGTACGCATGGACAACACCGGTCCAGGGGTTGTAGCCGGAGGCCCATGTGGGCGGCACCTGGAGCTGCTGCGGCGCCTAAAACTGCTATTGCTACTGGCCAGCTTGCTGCGGCTGCTGCTGCTGCTGACCGTCGCGTCGGCCACCGCGCTGGCCCGCGCGGCGCTTTTCAGCGGGAGGAGCGGGGGGCGCGGGTGGGCCATATGGCAGTGGCAGGAGCCCCGACTGCTGGGGCGCCGGGAAAGGCGCCTGATGACGCTGCTGGGGCGCCGGGGCAGCGGGAGGCGTCGGAGGCCCACCGCGGTGTTGGGGAACGTAGCAATAATTCAAAATTTTCCTACGTGTCACCAAGATCAATCTAGGAGATGCTAGCAACGAGAGAGAGGGAGTGCATCTTCATACCCTTGAAGATCGCTAAGCGGAAGCGTTACAAGAACGCGGTTGATGGAGTCGTACTCGCGGCGATTCAAATCGCGGAAGATCCGATCTAGCGCCGAACGGACGGCGCCTCCGCGTTCAACACACGTACAGCCCGGGGACGTCTCATCCTTCTTGATCCAGCAAGGGGAGAGGAGAAGTTGAGGGAGAACTCCAGCAGCACGACGGCATGGTGGCAATGGAGCTCGTGGTTCTCCGGCAGGGCTTCGCCAACTACTACTACTACGGAGGAGATGTATGAGGAGGAAGGGGGCTGCGCCAAGGGAAGGGTTTTTTGCTGCCCTCCCACCCCCTCACTATATATAGGGGGAAGGGGAGAGGGGGCCAGCCCCTCTAGATGGATCTAGAGGAGGGGCGGCGGCCAGGGGAAACCCTATATGGGTTTGGGCGCCCCCACCCCCTAGGAAACTTGCCCCCCAAGCCGGGAGGGGCGGCTGCCCTAGGGGTGGTGCCCCCACCTCTCCTGGTTACGTGAGAGGGGTTGGGAGGGGCGCACAGCCCCTTAGTGGGCTGGTTTGCCCCTTCCCCTTGGCCCATAAGGCCCCCAAGGCTTGCCGGGGCCTCCGAAACCCCTTTCGGACATGCTGGCCATAGCCTGGTACCCCCGGAACAATTCCGGAGTCCAATACCCTTTGTCCAATATACCAATCTTCACCTCCGGACCATTCCGGAGCTCCTCGTCATGTCCGGGATCTCATCCGGGACTCCGAACAACCTTCGGTAACCACATACTATTTCCCATAACAACTCTAGCGTCACCGAACCTTAAGTGTGTAGACCCTACGGGTTCGGGAACCATGCAGACATGACCGAGACACCTCTCCGGCCAATAACCAATAGCGGGATCTGGATACCCATATTGGCTTCCACATGTTCCACGATGATCTCATCGGATGAACCACGATGTCGGGGATTCAATCAATCCCGTATACAATTCCCTTTGTCTATCGGTATGTTACTTGCCCGAGATTCGATCGTCGGTATCCCAATACCTCGTTCAATCTCGTTACCAGCAAGTCTCTTTACTCGTTCTATAATGCATGATCCCGTGGCTAACTCATTAGTCACATTGAGCTCATTATCATGATGCATTAACGAGTGGGCCCAGAGATACCTCTCCGTCGTACGGAGTGACAAATCCCAGTCTCGATTCGTGCCAACCCAACAGACACTTTCGGAGATACCTGTAGTGCACCTTTATAGCCACCCAGTTACGTTGTGACGTTTGGTACACTCAAAGCATTCCTACAGTATCCGGGAGTTGCACAATCTCATGGTCTAAGGAAACGATACTTGACATTAGAAAAGCTCTTAGCAAACGAACTACACGATCTTGTGCTATGCTTAGGATTGGGTCTTGTCCATCACATCATTCTCCTAATGATGTGATCCCGTTATCAATGACATCCAATGTCCATGGTCAGGAAACCATAACCATCTATTGATCAACGAGCTAGTCAACTAGAGGCTTACTAGGGACATGTTGTGGTCAATATATTCACACATGTATTACGGTTTCCAGTTAATACAATTATAGCATGAACAATAGACAATTATCATGAACAAGGAAATATAATAATAACCATTTTATTATTGCCTCTAGGGCATATTTCCAACAGTCTCCCACTTGCACTAGAGTCAATAATCTAGTTCACATCACCATGTGATTAACACTCAAAGTTCACATCGCCATGTGACTAATACCAAAGAGTTCACTAGAGTCAATAATCTAGTTCACATCACCATGTGATTAACACTCAATGAGTTCTAGGGTTTGATCATGTTATGCTTACGAGAGAGGTTTTAGTCAACGGGTCTGCAACATTCAGATTCGTGTGTGCTTTACAAATCTCTATGTCATCTTGTAGATGCAGCTACCACGCGCTACTTGGAGCTATTCCAAATAACTGCTCTACTATACGAATCTGGTTTACTACTCAGAGTCATCCGGATTAGTGTCAAAGTTTGCATCGACGTAACCCTTTACGACGAACTTCTTTTCCACCTCCATAATCGAGAAAATTCCTTAGTCCACTAGATACCAAGGATAAGTTCGACCGCTGTCATGTGATCCCTTCCTAGATCACTATTGTACCCCTTGACTAACTCATGGCAAGGCACACTTCAGGTGCGGTACACAGCATAGCATACTGTAGAGCCTACGTCTAAAGCATAGGGGACAACCTTCGTCCTTTCTCTCTCTTCTGCCGTGGTCAGGTCTAGAGTCTTACTCAATACTCACACCTTGTAACACAACCAAGAACTCCTTCTTTGCTGATCTATTTTGAAATCCTTCAAAATCTAGTCACGGTATGTATTCATTTGAAAGTACTATTAAGCGTTTTTGATCTATCCTTATATCTTGATGCTCAATGTTCAAGTAGCTTAATCCAGGTTTTCCATTGAAAAACACTTTTCAAATAACCTTGTATGCTTTACAGAAATTCTACATCATTTCTGATCAACAATATGTTAACAACATATACTCATCAAAAATTCTATAGTGCTCCCACTCACTTCTTTGGAAATACAAGTTTCTCATAAACTTTGTATAAACCCAAAATCTTTGATCATCTCATCAAAGCGTACATTCCAACTCCGGGATGCTTACTCCAGTCCTTAGAAGGATTGCTGGAGCTTTGCATACTTGTTAGCATCTTTCAGGATTGACAAAACCTTCTGGTTGTATCACATACAATCTTTCCTCAAGAAAATCGTCGAGGAAACAATGTTTTGACATCCTATCTGCAAGATTTCATAAATAATGCAGTAACTACTAATATAATTAAAACAGACTCTTAGCATCGCTACGAGTGAGAAAGTCTCATCGCAGTCAACTCCTTGAACTTGTCGGAAAACATCTTAACGACAAGTCGAGCTTTCTTAATGGTGACACTTACCATCATTGTCTGTCTCCCTTTTAAAATCCATCTGCACCCAACAGCCTTACGACCATCAAGTAGTTCTACCAAAGTCTATACTTTGTTTTTATACATGGATCCTCTCTTGGATTTTATGGCCTCGAGCCATTGATCGGAATCCGGGCCCACCATCGCTTCTCCATAGCTCGTAGGTTCATTGTTGTCTAGCAACATGACTTCCAAGATAGGATTATGTACCACTCTGAAGTAGTACGCATCCTTGTCAACCTACGAGGTTTGGTAGTGACTTGGTCCGAAGTTTTATGATCACTATCATAAGCTTCCACTTAAATTGGTGTAGGTGCCACAGGAACAACTTCCTGTGCCCTGCTACACACTAGTTGAAGTCATGGTTCAATAACCTCATTAAGTCTCCACCATCCTCCCACTGAATTCTTTCGAGAGAAACTTTTCCTCGAGAAAGGACCCGTTTCTAGAAACAATCACTTTTGCTTCCAGATCTGAAATAGGAGGTATACCCAACTGTTTTGGGTATTCTATGAAGATGCATTTATCCGCTTTGGGTTCGAGCTTATCAGCCTGAAACTTCTTCACATAAGCGTCGCAGCCCCAAACTTTTAAGAAACGACAGCTTAGGTTTCTCTAAACCATAGTTCATACGGTGTCGTCTCAACGGAATTGCGTGGTGCCCTATTTGAAGTGAATGCGGTTGTCTCTAATGCCTAACCCATAAACGATAGTGGTAATTTGATAAGAGACATCATGGTATGCACCATATCCAATAGGGTGCAGTTATGATGTTCGGACACACCATCACACTATGGTGTTTCAGGCGGTATTAGTTGTGAAACAATTTCCACAGTGTCTTAATTGTGTGCCAAATTTGTGACTCAGATATCTCTATGATCATATCATAGAAATATTATCCTCTTGTCACGACGATCTTCAACTTCACTCTGAAATTACTTGAACCTTTCAATAATTCAGACTTGTGTTTCATCAAGTAAATATTCTTAGCATCTACTCAAATCATCTGTGAAGTAAGAACATAACGATATCAACTGCGTGCCTCAGCACTCATTGGACTGCACACATCAAATGTATTACTTCCAACAAGTTGCTCTCTTGTTCCATCTTACTGAAAACGAGGTCTTTCAGTCATCTTGCCCATGTGGTATGATTTGCATGTCTCAAGTGATTCAAAATCAAGTGAGTCCAAACGATCCATCTGTATGGACTTTCTTCATGCATATATACTAATAGACATGGTTCGCATGTCTCAATCTTTTCAAAAATGAGTGAGTCCAAAGATCCATCAACATGGAGCTTCTTCATGCGTTTTATACCCATATGACTCAAGTGGCAGTGCCACAAGTATGTGGTACTATCTTATATCTTTTGGCATGAACATGTGTATCACTACGATCGAGATTCAATAAACCATTCATTTTAAGTGCAAGACCATTGAAGGTATTATTCAAATAGATAGAGTAACCATTATTCTCCTTGAATGAATAACCGTATTGCGATAAACATAATCCAATCATGTCTATGCTCAACGCAAACACCAAATAACAATTATTTAGGTTTAACACCAATCTCGATGGTTGAGGGAGCATGCGATGCTTGATCACATCAAACTTGGAAACACTTCCAACACATATCGCCATCTCACCTTTAGCTAGTCTCCGTTTATTCCGTAGCCTTTTATTTCGAGTTACCAACACTTAGCAACCGAACCGGTATCTAATACCCTGGTGCTACTAGGAGTACTAGTAAAGTACACATTAATATAATGTATATCCAATATACTTCTATCGACCTTGCCTGCCTTCTCATCTACCAAGTATCTAGGGTAGTTCTGCTTCAGTGACCGTTCCCCTCATAAAAGAAGCACTTAGTCTCGGGTTTGGGTTCAACCTTGGGTTTCTTCACTAGAGCAGCAACTGATTTGCCGTTTCATGAAGTATCCCTTCTTTCCCTTGCCCTTCTTGAAACTAGTGGTTTTACTAACCATCTCTACTTTCGCGGTGTCAAACATCGCGAGTTGCTCAAGGATCATCATGTCTATCCCTGATATGTTATAGTTCATCACGAAGCTCTAATAGCTTGGTAGCAGTGACTATGGAGAACCATCACTATCTCATCTGGGAGATTAACTCCCACTCTATTCAAGCGATTGTAGTACTCAGACAATCTGAGCACATGCTCAACGATTGAGCTTTTCTCCCTTAGTTTGTAGGCTTAAAAAACTTGTCAGAGGTCTCATACCTCTTGACATGGGCACTAGTCTGAAATCCCAATTTCAGTCTTTGGAACATCTCATATGTTCTGCGACGTTTCAAAACGTCTTTGGTGCCACAATTTTAAACCGTTAGCATTACGCACTGAACTATCACGTAGTCATCAAAATGTGTATGTGAGATGTTTTACAACATCTACAGACGACGCTCGAGGTTCAGCACACCGAGCGGTGCATTAAGGACATAAGCCTTCTGTGCAGCAATGAGGACAATCCTCAGTGTACGGACCCAGTCCGCATAATTGCTACTGTCAACTTTCAACTAAATTTTCTCTAGGAACATATCTTAAACAGTAGAACTAAAGTGTAAGCTATGACATAATTTGCAAAGACCTTTTGACTATGTTCATGACAATTAAGTTCATCTGATTATTTAATGAACTCCCACTTAGATAGACATCCCTCTAGTCATCTAAGTGATACATGATCCGACTCAACTAGGCCGTGTCCGATCATCACGTGAGACGGACTAGTCATCATCGGTGAACATCTCCATGTTGATCATATCTACTATACGACTCATGTTCGACCTTTCGGTCTCTTGTGTTCCGAGGCCATGTCTGTACATGCTAGGCTCGTCAAGTCAACCTACGTGCTTTGCTTGTGTTCCGAGGCCATGTCTGTGCATGCTAGGCTCGTCAAGTCAACCTAAGTGTTTCGCATGTGTAAATCTAGCTTACACCCGTTGTATGCGAACGTTAGAATCTATCACACCCGATCATCACGTGGTGCTTCGAAACAACGAACCTTCGCAACGGTGCACAGTTAGGGGGAACACATCTCTTGAAATTTTAGTGAGGGATCATCTTATTTATGCTACCGTCGTTCTAAGCAAATAAGATGTAAACATGACAAACATCACATGCAAATCATAAAGTGACATGATATGGCCAGTATCATCTTGCGCCTTTTGATCTCCATCTTCGAGGCGCGGCATGATCACCTTCGTCACCGGCATGACACCATGATCTCCATCATCATGATCTCCATCATCATGATCTCCATCATCGTGTCTTCATAAAGTTGTCTCGCCAACTATTACTTCTACTACTATGGCTAACGGTTAGCAATAAAGTAAAGTAATTACATGGCGTTTTTCATTGACACGCATGTCAGACAATAAATTAAGACAACTCCTATGGCTCCTGCCGGTTGTCATACTCATCGGCATACAAGTCGTGATTCCTATTACAAGAACATGATCAATCTCATACATCACATATATATAATTCATCACATCCTTTTGGACATATCACATCACATAGCATACCCTGCAAAAACAAGTTAGACGTCCTCTAATTGTTGTTGCATGTTTTACGTGGCTGCTATGGGTTTCTAGCAAGAACGTTTCTTACCTACGCAAAAGCCACAACGGTGATATGCCAATTTCTATTTACCCTTCATAAGGACCCTCTTCATCGAATCCGATCTGACTAAAGTGGGAGAGACAGACACCCGCTAGCCACCTTATGCATCAAGTGCATGTCAGTCGGTGGAACCTGTCTCACGTAAGTATACGTGTAAGGTCGGTCCGGGCCGCTTCATCCCACGATGCCGCCGAATCAAGATAAGACTAGTAACGGCAAGAAAATTGAACAAATCATCGCCCACAACTACTTTGTGTTCTACTCGTGCATAGAATGTAGGAGATGCAAGCAATAATTCAAAATTTTCCTACGTGTCACCAAGATCAATCTAGGAGATGCTAGCAACGAGAGAGAGGGAGTGCATCTTCATATCCTTGAAGATCGCTAAGCGGAAGCGTTATAAGAACGCGGTTGATGGAGTCGTACTCGCGGCGATTCAAATCGCGGAAGATCCGATCTAGCGCCGAACGGACGGCGCCTCCGCGTTCAACACACGTACAGCCCGGGGACGTCTCCTCCTTCTTGATCCAGCAAGGGGAGAGGAGAAGTTGAGGGAGAACTCCAGCAGCACGACGGCATGGTGGCAATGGAGCTCGTGGTTCTCCGGCAGGGCTTCGCTAAGCACTACGGAGGAGGAGGAGATGTATGAGGAGGAAGGGGGCTGCGCCAAGGGAAGGGTTTTTTGCTGCCCTCCCACCCCCTCACTATATATAGGGGGAAGGGGAGAGGGGGCCAGCCCCTCTAGATGGATCTAGAGGAGGGGCGGTGGCCAGGGGAAACCCTAGATGGGTTTGGGCGCCCCCACCCCCTAGGAAACTTGCCCCCCAAGCCGGGAGGGGCGGCTGCCCTAGGGGTGGTGCCCCCACCTCTCCTGGTTACGTGAGAGGGGTTGGGAGGGGCGCACAGCCCCCTTAGTGGGCTGGTTTGCCCCTTCCCCTTGGCCCATAAGGCCCCCCCAAGGCTTGCCGGGGCCTCCGAAACCCCTTTCGGACATGCTGGCCATAGCCTGGTACCCCCGGAACAATTCCGGACTCCAATACCCTTTGTCCAATATACCGATCTTCACCTCCGGACCATTCTGGAGCTCCTCGTCATGTCCGGGATCTCATCCGGGACTCCGAACAACCTTCGGTAACCACATACTATTTCCCATAACAACTCTAGCGTCACCGAACCTTAAGTGTGTAGACCCTACGGGTTCGGGAACCATGCAGACATGACCGAGACACCTCTCCGGCCAATAACCAATAGCGGGATCTGGATACCCATATTGGCTCCCACATGTTCCACGATGATCTCATCGGATGAACCACGATGTCGGGGATTCAATCAATCCCGTATACAATTCCCTTTGTCTATCGGTATGTTACTTGCCCGAGATTCGATCGTCGGTATCCCAATACCTCGTTCAATCTCGTTACCAGCAAGTCTCTTTACTCGTTCTGTAACGCATGATCCCGTGGCTAACTCATTAGTCACATTGAGCTCATTATGATGATGCATTACCGAGTGGGCCCAGAGATACATCCCCGTCGTACGGAGTGACAAATCCCAGTCTCGATTCGTGCCAACCCAACAGACACTTTCGGAGATACCTGTAGTGCACCTTTATAGCCACCCAGTTACGTTGTGACGTTTGGTACACCCAAAGCATTCCTACAGTATCCGGGAGTTGCACAATCTCATGGTCTAAGGAAACGATACTTGACATTAGAAAAGCTCTTAGCAAACGAACTACACGATCTTGTGCTATGCTTAGGATTGGGTCTTGTCCATCACATCATTCTCGTAATGATGTGATCCTGTTATCAATGACATCCAATGTCCATGGTCAGGAAACCATAACCATCTATTGATCAACGAGCTAGTCAACTAGAGGCTTACTAGGGACATGTTGTGGTCTATGTATTCACACATGTATTACGGTTTCCAGTTAATACAATTATAGCATGAACAATAGACAATTATCATGAACAAGGAAATATAATAATAACCATTTTATTATTGCCTCTAGGGCATATTTCCAACACGCGGGAGGTGCCGGCGACGAGGGCGGTGTGGATGGCGCGCGTCTTCACCTGCTTCATCGGCTTCTCCTCCAAGCGGAGGTACGCAACGAACTTGGCGAAGTACGGGTTGGGGATGAGGCTGAGGTTCCCCGCGGCATTGCCGAAATCCTCGTTGAGCCCGGCGGTGAGCGTGCTGAGGAGGAGGTCATCATCAACCTTGGCGGCAATATAGCGAAGCTCATCGGCGAGAGTCTTAAGGCGGCGACAATAGCCGTCGATGGAGGTGTTGTCCTGATGACACCCAAAGAACTCTTGCTGCAGAAAAATGCGACGCTGGAGCTTGTTGTCGGTGAAGAGCCCGTTCAGCTTGGTCCACACGGCGCAGGCATCATCACCATCCGTCACGACCGTCTGGAAGAGGTCGGGCGTGATGGTGAGGAAAAACTAGCGGATGATCGTGATGTCGATGGTGGACCAGTCATGAAACTCGGGAACGAGGCTGGAGTCGACGGTGCCGTCCACATTGTCCATGAGATGATACTCCCGGAACACGAGGGAGAAGTACGTCTTCCACGTGTGGTAGGAGGAGTCCGCCTGGGAGAGAGGAACCGGCACCCGCTCGAAGATGTTGAGCTTGCGGATGTCGTTGACGTCGGGAGGGTTGGCGTCGGCGAATGGGTTGGAGTTGGTGGACGCAGAGGAGGTGACAGACGACATGACGCTCGACGGTTCGATCTTTTGGTTGCGGCGGAGGAAAGCAGATGCGGCTGGCTAGGCGATTGCGCGAGCGGGTGGGCAGGCAGTCTGGGAGATCGCGCGGGATGGTGACGAACGCGGCTAGCGGGGCGGACGGGCGATCGGGACTGGTAGGCGCGGGCAAAGCTAGCGATCGCGGAGCGGGAGCGGGGCGGGATCGCGGGTCGGGGCGCTGGCGATCGCGGGGCGGTAGCGGCGCTGGATCGCGAGTCGGGGCGGTAGCGGGGCGGGCGATCACGGGGCGCTAGCGGGGCGGGATCGCAGGCGGGATCGGGTGCAGCGGCGCGAATTGGGGAGTAGCGCGCGGTGGCGGCAGCGGAAGCTTAGTCATACTATAAGTACTATAAGTACGACAGCAGTATGAGGAAGATCATGTGACACCACCAAACTCCTATTACTCTATGCACACTTGTAATCAGGTATAACTTATAGCTTGCCCTTCATATACAGCAGATGAACACAAATATTTGTAGTTGAAATCGTACTGAATCTTCTCATAAATTGTGCAGGTGCTATGGTCTGTGAGATGTAGATGTAATGTGATATGTCATCTATGTAGGATGCTGAGTGGAAAGTATTTCATAGAAGAAAGCATGCATTGGCAAATGGGAAGACGGTTCGGGCGGCAATGTTGTTCCCTGTTCATCCAGGAGATTTGGTGGTCACATGTCTGTAAGAAGTGCAAGCGTGTAGCAGAGCGAGACTTGAGATGTATTCAACACTTCTATGCCTAATCTACTCCCTGTGCAGGCAAAAAAAAAATCCATCTCTAGAAATCAGTAAGATGTATTTATAAAATTAGTATAAAAAACAATGTACTATATCACAAATTTAATAATGTCACCGCGGCCTAAACCAGGGGGCAGTGGAAATATGCCATAAGACAGAATTAATGTGTTGTTCGGCCTGAACTACTGCTCCATGGCCATGGAGAACATGGTGTCTGTACTCAAAAGTTTTGTGAGCCTGCAGTAATAGCAGAGCGCCGTAGGTGAAGAATTAAGGGTAGAGTTAACCATTTCTCTAAGTTGTGCCATGATCATCATCTATCTGTCATCTAGACTACGACGTTTGTAGCTCAGATCTCCTTTCTCTATTTAGTAAGCTTGAGCAATCATTCATGCATGTGCGATGATATTTGGTGCAGCATGTGACATCATCAAAAATTCCTACGTGATATGTGTTACGGACAACTGACTGTATGGTGTCGTACATCGCCTAACGGGTTGAAAACCAAATTAACGTGGATCATGGCAAGTCGAAGGGAGGTTGGGGTGTCGGTGGAGCAAATGGCACAAAAAAGAAAAGACTTACTCCACAAGTCTTGCCACTTGTTGTTTCGCGGATGCACCATGTGACGTCAGTATTTGATGGCGTCAACAGTGATGAGTCGAGCCCCATGCATGCATGCTGTGTCATTCTAGTACGTCATGTGTATATAGAACTTGCTGGTGTTGATACACTGACTCGTGTGTTGATTCGTTCCCGGGATCCAACAGGTTGACATTGCATCCATCACTAAACCGATCGTTCATATCCAAGTACACCAAGTGATGGATCCTAAGCAGGACTGCACATCCACCGCTGGCGTACCATCTAAACTGGTCGATCCAAGAAAGAATCAGGGAAACAATCGTGTGATTCGTTATAGGTTGGATGGAGTTCCCGAGAGATGCTGATGAGCACCTAGCTAGCTGTGTTGTCGATCCGATGAATCAACGATCCGTCATGTGGTCAATCCATCCGGGCTTGGTTATGCTTACGATGTTAAATCGTCCTATTAAGTGCCACAACTTGAAGATGCTCTTCATGTTAAATCGTCATATCTGGCATTAATGGAACTTAGATAGACTCGCTGACCCCAAGGGAACTCATCAAAACTTCGTTAAGCTCAAGGCGTTGACACGCTTCAATTAATTCATCCTTACGTACATCGGCACTTGCATACATGTTACCACACAGACAGAAACTGACATGGCATCTGACAGCGAAAGTCCTGTATATGTATGTATTGAATGGAGCGGCTACTCGTCTTCAGGTCAACTTTAGTAACATGCATTTAGCCAGGTCAACTTTAGTAACATGGTAGCTACAAGTTGCATTTAGCTAGTACCCCTGTTCGTATCCCTGTCTTATAAATAGGGAAGATAGGTGCTCTATCCCATGGACACTGAGGTTGTCTCTTCTCTTGCTCTCTGCTATATACAGTACTAATACAAGCTAGCTAGCTAGCTAAGCTGCCCCTTGCAAGTAAGCAATGGCGCCTTCACAAAGTAGCAGTGCAACTGTGTTAGCGGTGATGGTTGTCCTTGTGCTGCTGGGGATGGGATGCCCGGCGGCGGCCATGACGGCATGCAAGGACTGCATGCCGCAGTGCAACTCGACGTGCAGCGCCGCCAACTTTGCCGGAGCCGGGCCATGCGGCGCCGACTGCAGTCCGACTCCGGGATGCTCGGGCTGCCTCTCCTACTACCAAGGCAAGTGCATGTCGGGGTGCTTGAGGGCGTGCAAATCCCAAACACCGGGTGCATACGACTGCGAAACCACCTGCAAAGGCAATTGCAGCAACCAAAGTAGCTTGTGCGGAGTCGTCTGCGGCGAGTCGAAGACGTGCACCGCCTGCAAGGACAACTACTCCCGTGGGTGCACATCCTGCTGCACCGCCTACTGCAAGTGCCACTGCGTCTAGCTAGCTCCATCGATTCAAGGTTTTAGATTCCTCTGCAATGTAACTAAGGATTCTGCTGCTCACTCATCGGCGCCTCACCAACGACCCACATGTCAGTGAAATAAGGGTGCCGAGTGCAAATCCTTAATTACGTGCTATAAGGTTGTGAAACTTAGGAGCTTCATTTTCTTCACCAAATAATCATTAGGGGCAACATGTTTTCCCTTTAGCATCTTGATAGGTTTTACCATTGTGTTCTTAATTTCTCGTTTCGAGTAGCCGGGTTACTAATTAAGAAATTATCTTATTCTATTTCTTATGTATTTGGAGTATATTTTAATTTTGTTGCTTCAGTTTACAAACAACAGAATCTATATATGTCATACTCCTCCAAGTAAAATTTGAGATCCTCTTTATCCAATTACTTGTATGTCATGGCCAAGCTATATATGTCATCCCCTCCAAGTATGTTCTTGGAGATCAGCTTTATCCAACTTCTCTATATGTCATGACCAAACTGTATATATCGTACCCCTCCAAGTAAGTTCTCGGAGATCATCTTTATCTAACTACTTGGTATGCTAAGATTGAATCATGCATAGATGCATGTGATTAGACAGAAGACGCTTGATTAGCATTGGCATTAAACACACAACACACACACCCTTAAAGTATATTTAATATTACCTCCGTTTTTATTTAGTCCGCATATTAACTTCGACCGGAGTCAAACTTCATAAAGTTTGACCAAGTTTCTAGAAAATAATAGAAACATTCACAATAAAAAAAAATATGAGGTGAGAATATATTCGATGATGAATCTGATGGTATTGATTCGATTTCGTATATGTTAATGTTTTTTCTCTTTGATCTTGGTCAAAGTTTGTAAAGTTTGACTTCAAACAAATGTAATATGTCGAGTAAATAAAAACGGAGGGATTACTAGGTTGTACTTAAGTGTGTTTGTAAAAATAATCATATCATCAGCCAACAAACTGTGGGAAGGATATTTTGTGGCCAGTGGCGTCTCCCCTAAACACCTATCTTCCTATAATCTAGCCGTGTTACCACCATAATCTTCAGCACATCTCTAATCTTCATCGCATCTCTAAAAGTCTGAATCATGTTTCCTTTGTTGAATCTCCACTTGGTTCGTTCACCAATTGCCAACTGTGTGCATGTATGACTAAGTAGTGAAGAAAGAATTATTTTGGTCGTGCAAGGTATTTGCTGCAAATGAATGAACTGGGGGAACTTGAAGGGGGTAAAGGCATGGGATATCAACTAGTAGATCTTTGTGCTTTTTCAGCAATGTTTTGCAAGAGAGTAGTTATGTTTTACAAGTTGTTGGCCTGTTATTTTTATCTATTGTTACGGGATTTGTAGTCTAAGTAAGCATCGTGGTGATATTTTTATTATTGGTTGATTCAATCAACTCATTTTATTTTCATTTTCTGAGATTCTTCCATAGTAGAGCTACAAATGTACCCCGTACTGAAACTGCATGCATGCATGCTCTGTTCTTCAGCCGATGGACTTAATTTTGAGCAATGACACTACATGCATCGCATGCATGCTGGCTAGTTTTGATGGGATTGATTCAGAGCCTCAAGTGCTGCAGCGCAGAGCTACCATCGGGGCCCTTGGCCCTGTTGTGCTGGACCAGCTCCGCCATCGTCGTGCTCCTGTACCGCGCCTCGCCCTCGGCGATGATTAGCGCTAGCACTCTCGTGGACGTGGCCACGTCCTGCCTTCGGAAGAAGCAGGCCACAGAGACGCGAGGCCCGACGCTCTGGGACACCACACGGTGCTCCACGCTCTTGAACCTGTCATTGGAGACGATCTGCAGGAAGCCGCCGATGTTCACCACCGGCGCACCTTCCACCGCCGGTACGTCCACCCACACAGCAGACGACTTCTTCTTGTTGTTGTTGTCATCGTAGTCTTCCTCGAGAAGCACCTGGAGGCCACCGACGGTGTCCTGGAGAAGCACAGCGAGGAAGCAAGGGTCAGAGTGGCGCGTGGTGCCCAGTGTCAGGTGCGGCTCCGGGCAGGGCGGGTAGTAGTGGCCGGCGAGCCTCTCCAGGCATGCGGCGTCCTCCTCCAAGTGGCCACTGCGAAGGCCCGGCACCTCCGACAACAGCTCAAGCAGGGTGCGTCCCAGCTCTCACATACTTGGGTGCAATGCTCCTGCATGTGGGTGGGATCTCCTCGGGCGGCGGCAGCTCCGGCGCCGTATCGATGATCAAGGTGTCGCGCCAGTTGGCCGCCTGTGACTGGAACAAGTCGAAGATGCTCCAGTACCTCACAGGCCGACCATAGTCCCGGCCGTAGTAGAGCGCCTTGGCCCCTACCGGCTCCTCGTGGAAGCCCCGCACTGCCGCGAGCATCTCCGACATGACCGCCTTGGGCACGCCGTGGTTCACCACCTGGAAGAAGCCCATCGTCTCTGCGGCCGCCTTCACTGCTGCAACCACCTCAGCTCGCTTGGATGGCGTGGTAGTAGTACCACCCGTGGCGGGCGCGAGGTCGATGACCGGGATGGTGAAGTGGTGCTCATGATCTGTGTGCTCTATGGGCAGTGGGTGGTGGAAGATGGAGGGGATGGTGGTGACGCCTGCATCGGCGAGGCCCTTGACGCCGGCCTTGGTGTCGTCGAAGGCCTTGAGGGCACAAAGACGATCGGAGTTAGAGGCCATCAATTGTTGTACTACTCCACTACTCCCTCCGTTCCTAAATATAAGTCCTTGTATAGATTTCACTATAGACTACATACGGAGCAAAATGAATGAATCTATACTCTGAAATGCATCTACATACATCCGAATGTAGTCCATAGTGGAATCTCTACAAAGACTTATATTTAGGAACGGAGGTGAAAGAGACAACCTAACTTGCACTTCTTTATGCAATCACTGCGGTGGTTGATCCATCATTGTGGCAGGTTATTCTTTCTGCAGTGCAACTAGTGGAGTTTAGGATACATTTTCCCTTTTTGCGGGTGAGTTGTGTGGGTTCTTTAATTTGGCTCTCTAGAAAACTATGATTTTTTGGATAGACCAATCAATAGAAAACTGGTATTAATATGGTTTCTTTAATTCGGACCTCCGCATCTCTCCTTTGTTCGTGAGCGCATAGTATCCTAGAAATTCAGAGAGAGTAACCAAAGATCATATGACACGATGATCTCTAGAGATGATGAGATTCGCCGCATCGCATGGTGAAACTAATGCATTATTGTGTGGATGGAGAGCAACTAATGTAGTTTCAGGTTCTGAAACTGCAACTGTACACGCTGCGCTCATCTTGGCTTCATTCAGTCTAGCTAGGAAGATGCTGCTAATCGAGCCGTATGGCCAGGCTCATTTCGTTTGTAATTTACTGATGTAGCCAAGAGTAGGGTGGTTATGTGGTATTTTTACTGTGATTTGCTCGGTACGTAGCGGTTCTTCGGGTGCATCCCTTAAGCTTGGCCGTGTGGCGGTAATAAAATACTATTGATGCCTTTTTAAAGTCGTGAAGCACTCAACAATAATAATCTATTGGGTTTGTTGCTTGGACAGACGAGCTCGACTGTTCTTGCATAACCTGGCAATTTGTATTGCATGCCGAGAGCTCCAATCTGCCGTGATTTGTGAACTGATAATTAACTTGATACTGATGAGCAACCAATCAAGCATCTGCTTTGCTAATGACAATCTTTTTGAGGTACTGAAACTGCATGCTCTGTTTCCTCAGTTCAGTTCAGTCCAAGTCTCAAGTGAGCAAGCAGGCTTCAGAAAGATCAGAGCACTCTGGCCGCTGCGGGCAAAGGTAGGAGGTCCCCATCAGCAAATAAAGCACTGCATGTGGCCCTGGGAATCAAAGGTAGTGGGTGCACAGATAGATAGATTGATAGGGGCCTTCCGCGCGCATAGCATTTTCTTCTTTTTCTTTGATAATGTAAATATAACTAGAAAAAAGGAAACATGCTAGAAATTACCACAAAAAATAGAAACATTTGACCGTTAATTTTAATACACTTAATTTTATAGCCTTTAGATAAGATTTTAGGTAACAAAATTACACACCATTGCCATTATAATTTTAGTGGAGAAAACGTTTCATTAGGTGAGGTGGGGCCTAATAGCTTGCTATATGCGCGTACGTATGCATTCATAAAAAAAGTTGGGGCCTCTTGCAGACCTCATGGGCGAGATCCAGTAGAAGGAGAAGATGCACGAAGTCATATCCATGGAGGAGTACGACGCTGGCTTTATGACAACAGATTGGTGCTACAGGTTGCTCATATAGCATGTCCTTGTGCATGTCGATCTAAAGCCATGCGACGCTCAGTGGCACCGGTTGTTGTTCCGATGATTACATGGAACAATAAGATATATGTGCTCCTCGTCTGCATCATGCACCATGGCTAGACTGTAGCCGGCTTCGCACGGGATATGCCATAAGCATGTACTGTTTGCAAGGTCGGGTAACCAGGACATCCAAAAGTGGAGGTCGTATTGCTATTTGACAGAGTGAAGACATGAGCCTACCTAGGGATGCACATGGACGGCATCCGCATCCGTCCAAATTTATTGCTCAGGTTGGGACACACAGACCTGCTGCATGTATATTAAAGAGCTTATAAATTAATAGGTATACATATTCTTCAATGTGTGTCAAGGATTTATCAGGTAGCTCTAAATAATGGTAACTGTGTCTAACTGTAAGATCTCGCCTTTTTGTTCAACCTTTCTAAAATTTTCGCATAAAAAGAAGTTGATTCCAGTTAACAACATCATTTGGCCATCATTACATAAGGGGTAAATGCAACCTTCCATTGCAATCCGATTCCAGCTGGCTATGCTCGTGTCGGGGTTGATGAAGTGATGTTAGGATATTACGAGCTAGAGTTGACATTCCTGGAGGTGATGATCAGCGCACACTGGGAGAGGCCATACATAATATTATTCTATGGAGATAGGATTGCATCGTCTTTCCAAGGCCACCGACTCCTGCTCCAACAAGTTCGCCGCGTCAGTCGACTCATGTTCCTCAAAGTCCGACGCCGGGTCAATCGACTCCTCCTCCAAGTACGGCGCCACGTCAGTCGACTCCTGCTCCTCCAAGTCCAGCGCCGCGTCAGTCGACTCCCCCTCCTCCAAGTCCGGCACCGTGTCAGCGAACTCCAACTCCTCCAAGTCCGACACCGCGTCAGCTGACTCCTCCTCCTCCAAGTTCGGCACCGCGTCAGCCGTCTCCAGCGCCTCAACAACAGCGGAAGAGAGGTGCCACAGCTACGGTGACTAGCGGTACAACAAGCAACAAATTCAATATGGTCCAAGCCTCATGCCTCTTCTGAAGTTGCCTTACCACATGACTGATGAGGAAAACAAAGCCGAAGTGGCTGCCCAAGTGGCGGCCCATTTTGA